>NW_007260476.1:466951-475244 GCF_000164805.1 Carlito syrichta
TTCCGCCTCAGCCTTCCAAGTAGCCGGAATTACAGGCATGCACTACAACGCCCGGCTGATAAGGCATATATTTTAAATAGACCAAAACATAGCTAACTTTCCAAATGTGTTTTTTTCAGACTGCCTTAGTAGTAGCTGAAATACCAATTTCCTTCTGTCCTTCCTGGTAATCGACCAACAATTGTTTCTCAAGGTTGTTTAATGGTAAATGCAATTCGAGCATAAATAGTCAAAGATGAATTTATTTTACTTGCTGCCCCTTAGCAATTTAGGTGAAATTATCCACTGTGTACCTTTTTTTTTTTTGAGTTGGAGTCTCACTCTGTCGTCCAGACTGGAGTGCAGTGGCCGCTCCCGGCCACCGCAGCCTCGGCCTGCTGGGCTCCAGTGATCCTTCCGCCTCAGCCTTCCGAGTAGCCGGAATTACAGGCATGCGCCACCACACCCAGCTGATTTTTTGATTTATTGTAGAGATGAGGTCTCACTGCCCAGGCGGGTCTCGAACCCGCGGGCTCAGGCAATTCACTCACCTCAGCCTCCCAAAGGCGCGGGATTACAGGCTGAGCCACCGAGCCCGGCTCACTGTGTACCTTTTTAAAATTACTGTCTCTGAACCGTGAATGCACAGAATGGTCCATTCTGGTTGAATTCTCAGTGCGTGCTTTCATGAGAAGAAATGGAAAGGAAAGTTTATTGAGCAACCAATATGTGCCAAGAACCAGACTGGGCACTTCCCGAGACAGCTGTGCAAGGTGGGTGGGTATGATTGTGCACGTTTTAAGAGGAGACTTGGAGAAGTTATATACATACCACAAACAGGGATGGAGCCAGGAGGAGCATGGAACTTCAGAATCCAAAGTAAACTCTTTTTACTAAACCACATTGGCCACTTTAAATCTAGTGGGGGGGAAAGGCCTAAGGCTAGGAGGGTTTGCAGTGAGATGTCAAAATATTAAAACTGACCCAGTAATTACTTTTTTCTTTTTTAGACACCACTGTAATGGGGTTTTGCAGAGTAGTAAAGAAATTGGGCTTCACTCCCTTGAGTGCCTAATAATTTAAAATTATTAACTATAAAAATTTAACAACTATTAACAACTATTAGCAAATCATTTAGATTTCAGGGAATAAATAGGTTATTTAAATAGGCTAGAGGCATGGTGAATGGTAATCAGTATTAAATCATAATTTTTGGAAAAGGTTCAAGTCATGACTCTCACACAGATATTAAAATAAACACATTTAAAAACTTTGTTTGTGCCAGGCTCGGTGGCTCAGCCTATAATCCCAGCGCTTTGGGAGGCCGAGGTGAGTGAATTGCCTGAGCCGCAGGTTCGAGACCCGCCTGGGCAACTTGGCAAGACCTCATCTCCACAATATATCAAAAAATTAGCCAGGCGTGGTTGTGCACGCCTGTAGTTCCAGCTACTTGGAAGGCTGAGGCGGAGATCGCCGGAGCCCATCAGGTCAAGGCTGTGGTGGCCGGAGCAGCCACTGCACTCCAGTCTGGGTGATAGAGAGAGACTCCAACTCAAAAAAAACAAAAACAAACAAACAAAAAAAGCTTTATTTAACTCATGTAGGAGTCATGGAAGAGCGTCCCCTTTACCTTCTGAAGTTTCACTTAAAAAAAATCAACTCACAGTCTGGGTACAGTGGGCCATGCCTGTAATCCCAGAACTTTGGGAGACCAAGGTGGGAGGATTGTTTGAACCCAGGAGTTCAGCATGAGCCTAGGTAATAAGTGAGACCTCGTCTCTACAAAAAATAAAAGTAAAAATAAATTAGCCGGGCATGGTGGTACATGCTTGTAATCCCAGCTGCTCAGGAGGCTGAGGCAGGAGGATTGTCTCAGTCCAGGAAGTCGAGGCAGCAGGGAGCCATCATTGTGCTACTGCACTCCAGCCTGGGTGACAAAGTGAGACCACCACACACATACACACACACACACACGCACGCGCACACACACACACACACACACACACACACACACACACACAGAATCAACTCACAAAAGGCAGATTCGTTGGTGGAGAAAAAGCATACAAACATTTAACGTGTAAACGCAGGGAGAATCATAGAATGATTGCTCATCTCCCACTGTGGTTCAGAGGCTTAGATGCCTACCTGGCCAAACAGGCTATGGGAAAGGGATGAAGGGCAACTCTGATGAATGGATTACTAGGGAGAATGGATGGATCAGAGAACAGCAATCAACTTGGACATTTTTTTGTGAAAGAATCTGTTAGGTGTGGTTACATCCTTGGTCTTACAGGGAAAAGAAATAGTTGTTCTTTCCTTTTTGTGAGTTCGAATTTTAAGCAAAGGAAGACTTTGAGAGCCAGTGGTGGGGAGGAAGTTCAGAGAGATCTCAAACTTTCTTCAAGTTCATCGTATCAAAGCACTGTATTCTGGGGTATTGGCTTCTGAGCTCCAACACTCATTAATGACGCAACTGGTGAGTCTGTTACAACCAGATCAAAGGAAAATCCAAAGAATGGGACCCTTAATAGGTCAGAAATAGTGAATATTGAATAATGAAATAAAGATAGGAATATTGAAACTGGCTTTCCATGGAAGTGGGGGAAAGAGCGTTTTGCTTTTACTGAATAAAACTTATTTGCATGTCTATAGACAAGAATTATGTCAATTTGCTATTAGCTGTTACAATTTGCAGGGCTTAAAATAGCTGGGCAGTCCATAACCCGGATGTCTCCCTGCTCCCCCACTCCCTCTCTGTGCATTTGACCAGATACCTACACTGCTTTTCAATGACTAGACTTTGTCAGTTGACTTTCTAGCTAAGTTGTCCACAACAGTTTTATGGCTTTGTTTAGGCATATTCTTCACCAATACTAGGTTGAGCTAGCCTTAGACATACAGAGAATAAACATCACTTGGGAGGGGATGATAATTCATCAGCAAATGCCTCATGTAAGTAAAAAGGAATGATAGTATATATGATGAAATATAATACAAAGCATGTATTTTTTTGAGTCGAAGTCTCACTCTGTCACCCAGGCTGGAGTGCAGTGGCACACTCCCGGCCACCGCAACTTCGACTTGCTGGGCTCAAGTGATCCTTCCGCCTCAGCCTTCCAAGTAGCTGGAACTACAAGCATGTACCACCACGCCCAGATAATTTTTTGATTTATTGTAGAGATGAGGTCTCACCATGGTGCCCAGGCTGGTCTCCAACCAATGGCAATCCTTTCACCTCAGCCTCCCAACGTGCTGGATTACAGGTGTGAGCCACCATGCCCAGCCAAAGCTTGTATTTTAAAGATCACTTGTTTTCACATTATTCTTGTAATTGTTTTCACCAAAAAAAGAACTATTCTGGCCAAGAGTATATTGAATATATGGGTCTAGTTCACACCCTTTATTTTATTTTTTTGAGTTGGAGTCTCACTTTGTCGCCCAGGCTGGAGTGCAGTGGCGAAATCACTGCTCACCACAGCCTCCATCTCCTGGGCTTAGACGATCCTTCCGCCTCAGCCTACCAGGTAGCTGGAACTACAGGCATGCGCAACCACGCCCAACTAATTTTTAAAATTTTTTTAGGGAGAGATCTCACTATGCTGCTGGGATTACAGGCATGAACCACTGCGCCTGGCCCTAATTCACACCTTTTAGGGTGTGAAGATTCTGTTTGGGGGGAGGGAGGGAAGAGTTAAACAAAGAGGGTTGATTATGTGGTGTGGGGGATAGGACTACTTCATAGTACTTCATTTCTGAGAGACTAGGTCACTTAGTACAAAATTCTAGAGTAATTAGATTATTTTAGTAATAACATTCGGGGAAAGTGATTTTCATTTGTTTGCCTCTCTCATCATTTGTGTTTCAGAAATAACTGAGTCTTTTTTATTTATTTATTTATTTTAGTGGATTCTAAAAAGTATTGGCTGCAGAAAGGGATAGCTCCGGTACATAAAGCCATCGGAAAGGAGTGGGCTTTGGTATATAAAGGCATTACTCTTGGAAGCTCAATCTGAAGGAGGAAGACACGATACTCCGGCGAGAGGAAGGGGCATTGTGGCTGGGATTGGCAGCGTTGGCAGTAGGAAGGAGCAGAAGGTGGATCTGAAGGAAGGAAGCCAAACTTGGTTCTAGAAAGAAAGAAACTCTGGGTACGGAAGGAACAGGTAACCGATTCTATCTGTATTAATTTGAATAATGTTACATGTGGTAAGTCTTACAAGGTATGCTGGCCTGTTCTAGCTTTCATATATGGGCACTGTTTCCATCCGAAATATTTTGGGACAGACTCAGTTTCAAAGATCCCGTTCTGTTTTTCTGTTTGATAGAGGACTTGCCCTGATATGGAATCTAAAATAACCTTAGTCATTGTACCAATAGGAAAAGTCCAGGGCTGCAGAAAGTTGTACAAAGTTAAACGACTTGAAAGGGGGAGGGCAGGGAGTATTTCTTTAAATTGAAGTGTAATTTACATACAATATATAGATTTTAAGTTTGAGTGTTTATAAAAAAAAATTGTACACACACATGTAACTATAACCCATCAAGATATAGGATCTGGTCCTGCGTAGTGGCTCATGCCTTGAATCCCAGTACCTTGGGAGGCCAAGGTGGGAAAATTGCTTGAAACCAGGAGTTGGAGACCAGCCCGGGCAGCATAGCAAAACCTCGTCTCTACAAAATAAATAAATAAATAAAAACATTGTCCTAGTGTGGTGGCAGATGCCTATAGTCCCAGCTACCCAGGAGGCTGAGGCAGAAGGATCACCTGAACCTAGAAGATCAAGGCTGTGGTGAGTCATGATGGTGCCATTGCACTCCAGCCTGGGTGCAGAATGAGATCTCAACTTAAAAAAAAAAAAAAAAAAGCAAGAACTGTAGAAACTGGCATGCACTGGTGGGCTTCCTGACCCCCTGAGGCCTGGGTGGATTTCCTAGCTAAGGAGGAGTCTCAGCTGGTTAGATTCCTCCACCCACCAGAGCCACATGCCTACACAGTGGCTAGAATTCTTTTCCCATAGCCAAAGTGTTCAGAGCTGTGGGGTTCCCTGAGGTAAGGCACAAGATGGCCTGAGGAAAGCAAAGTAACTTGCCTAAACCTGGCTTTGTAAGTTTCCCACCATTGATAGCCTGGAGAACAAGAGACTGGGTCAGTAGGAAGGAATCACTTTATCAAGTCCTCTTTGGTGTTTATTTAGAAGATACTGAGAAATGGGCTGGCCTAATTTTTACATTATTTT
This sequence comes from Carlito syrichta, assembly GCF_000164805.1. Taxonomy (NCBI): domain Eukaryota; kingdom Metazoa; phylum Chordata; class Mammalia; order Primates; family Tarsiidae; genus Carlito; species Carlito syrichta. Next base: position 472,171 of record NW_007260476.1, read on the forward strand.
CCAAACCTTTACTGCAGTCAGACAGTCTTATTTCAAATATGACAGCAATTGCTAATTTAAAATAATCATAAATTTCACAGCCTCTGAATTCCAAGGGAATTGGGAAACTGGGGAAGAAAGATTGCAAATCATCTTACTTGCCCCCAAGGCCCAATGCCCTTTTTAAAATAGACTTTGGAGCCAGGCACGATAGGCACTGCGACTCACACCTGTAATCCCAGAAGTTAGTGAATTTTAATTGGGATTTCATCTTATTTGAAATGTACTTGAAGACCAGACGTGGTGGCTTATGCCTAAAATCCCAGCACTTTGGGAGACCAAGGCAGGAAGGATTACTTGAGTATAGGAGTTTAGTGAGACTGCTTCTCTACAAAAAATTATCCTGCATGGTGGTGTGCTTGTTGTCCCAGCAACCCGGAAGGCTGAGGCAGAAGGATCACCTAAACCCAGGAAGGGGAGGCTGTGGTAAGCTGTGATCATGCTATTGTCCTCTCCAGCCTGGGCAAGAATGACACTATGAGTCTATTAAAAAAAAAGAAACAGAGGCTAGTCATGGTGGTTCACACCTATAATCCCAGCACTTTGGGAGGCCAAGGTGAGAGGACTGCCTGAGTTCATGGATTTGAGACCAGCCTGGGTAACTTGGGGAGATCTCATCTCTATAATAAATCAAAAAATTAGCCAGGCATGGTGTCACACGTCTGTGGTTTCAGCTACTTGGAAGGCTGAGGTGGAAGGATCACCAGAGCCCAGCAGATTGAGGCTGCGATAGCATGAGCATGCCACTGCACTCCAACCTGGGCAATAGAATGGGACTTCAACTCAAAAAAAAAAAAGAAAAAAGAAACTGGAAAGGGAAGCTACAGACTTTAGCAAAACTAGTCATAGTACCAATATTGACAAAAGAATTGTGTCCAAAATATATAAAGAAATCCTGCAACTTAATAATAAAAGATGAGGTCAGGCATGGTGGTTCATGCCTATAATCCTAGCACTTTGGAGGCCCAGGTGAGAGGACTGCCTGAGTCCAGGGGTTCGAGACCAGCCTGGGCAACTTGACGAGACCTCATCTCTACAATAAATCAAAAGATTAGCTGGGCGTGGTGGCGCACGCCTGTAGTTCCAGGGACTTACTTGGAAGGCTGAGGTGAAAGGATCGCCTGAGCCCAGCAAGTAGAGGCTGCGGTGGCTATGAGTGTGCCACTGCACTCCAGCCTGGGTGACAGAGTGAGACTTCGACTCAATAATAATAATGACAAAAGATGAACAAAAGATGTAAAATACTTTATAAAAAATATGGTTGGTCAAAAGCACATGCAAAGATACTCAACATAAGTCATCAGAAATTATAAGTTAAAACCATGAGAACACATTACAAGCACTGGAACGTCTACAGAAAGCCCAGCATAGCAAATATTGGCAAGGATATACAGCAGTTGAATTTGTATAAAATGATACCAACTCTTTATAAAACCATTGGGCCATCTATCCAAGAAAGTATATATATTCATAACAGTGAAAAAAAGAAGTAACTAAAATGCCAATTAATTGGGGGAATAAATAAACAATGATATTTTTAAGCAACCAATACTAACCACCAATGAAAAGGAGTTAACTATTGCAAAAACTTGGATGAATATTTAAGACATGCTGACCGGATATGGTGGCTCATGTCTGTAATCCCAACACTTTGGGAGGCCAAGGCCAAGAGGACTACTTGAGTCCAGAAATTCAAGGCCATCTTAGGCAACATAGCAAGACTGTCTCTACAAAAAGCAAAAAATAGACTGGGTGTGGCAGTGCATCCCTATAGTCCCAGCAACTCAGGAGGTTGAGGTGGGAGGATAAAAACATGTATGCAGGGCCCCCTCCCATTAGGAGTTTTTCTGTCCTCTCAGTGAAAAAAAACATGCTATACCAAAGAATACAAACACAAAAACATATGATTCCATTAACCTACATGAAGTCCTAAAAATAAACAAAGCTAAGCTGTAGGGATGTAAATGGGATCAGTTGTTGCCTGGGTTGGGAGCCGGGGAAGAGATTGACCAATAGAGCACAAAGGGACCTCCCCAGGTGATCAAAATATTCTGCATCTTGATTGGGGCAATGGCTACAGACATTTGTCGAAACTCATGCACTGTACGTGTACAATGTACATTTTATTTTATATAAGCCATTCTGCTATGGTCCCCTCGAAAACTCATGCTGAAACTTAATTCCTAATGTGACGGTTATTAAGAGGTGCAGGGAGGGGAGGGTGTAGGTGATTGCATCAGGAGAGCTCTGTCCTCATGAATGGTTTAACCCATTCAGCATAAGTGGATTAAAAGGGCCAATGAATTGGTGGGTTATCATGGGAGAAGAAAAAAATCTGAGCTAGCAGGCCTAGCCCCCAACTCATGTGATTTCCTGTACCACCTTGGGATTCTGTAGTGTCCCCATCATCAAGAAGGCTCTCACTAGAAGTGCTGCCTCAGCCTTGAGTTTTCAGCCTTCATAACTATAAGAAGTCAAGTCATTTTCTTTATAAATTACCCAGTGTCAGGTATTCTGTTATAAACAACAGAAAATATACTAAATAAAAGAGACACTCCTCAATAAAGATATTTTGGAAAAAAGGAATACATCAGTAATACATGGAAGAAAAGAAATGACTCTCAGGCCAGTCGTGGTGGTTCAAGCCTATACTCTCTGCACTTTGGGAGGCCGAGGTGAGAGGATTGCCTGAGCTTATGGGTTTGAGAACAGCCTGGGCAGCTTGGCGAGACTTCATCTCGACAATAAATCAAAAAATTAACTGAGCGTGGTGGTGTGTGCCTGTAGTTCCAGCTACTTGGAAGGCTGAAGTGGAAGGATCACCTGAGTCCAGCAGACTGAGGCTGCAGTGGCCGTGGATGTGCCATTGCACTCCATCCTGGGTGACAGAGTGAGACTCTAACTCAAAAAACACCAAAAAACAAATGACTCTCAAACATTATGCTGTGTGAAATAATCCATCCCCCAAAGGACATACCGTAAGATTTCATTTTTTTTTTTTTTGAGTTATTGGTTTGTTTTTTGTTTTTTTGTTT
>NW_007260476.1:475264-499054 GCF_000164805.1 Carlito syrichta
GTTGGAGTCTCACTCTGTCACCCAGACTGGAGTGCAGTGGCCGCTCCCGGCCACCGCAGTCTCGACCTGCTGGGCTCCAGTGATCATTCTGCCTCAGCCTTCCAAGCAGCTGGAACTACAGGCGCACACTACCACGCCCGGATAATTTTTTATTTATTGTAGAGATGAGGTTTCGCCAAGTTGCCCAGGTGGGTCTCGAACCCGCAGGCTCAGGCAATCCACTCACCTCAGCCTCCCAAAGGCGCGGGATTACAGGCTGAGCCACTGAGCCCGGCTTTGATTTATTGTAGAGATGAGGTCTCACCAAGTTGCCCAGACAGGTCTCGAACCCACGGGCTCAGGCAATTCACTCACCTCAGCCTCCCAAGGCACGGGATTATAGGCTGAGCCACCGAGACCGGCTCGTAAGATTTCATTTATTCCTAGTCCTTAACAGTAGGCGAAAGAACTTCATGCTGATAGGAATCAGAAGTGTGGTCAGTTTAGAGGTGGGGGGTGGGGGATGGGAAATGACTGTAAAAGGCATGAGGAAACTTTCTGGGTTGATGAAATTTTCTTGTTCTTTTTCTTTTTTTTTTTTTTTTTTGTCAGGATCTCAGCTTTGTCACTCAGGCAGGAGTACAGTGGCAGGATCACAGCTCGCTGCAGCCTTGACCTTCTGAGCTCAGGCAATCCTTCTGCCTCAGCTTCCTGGGTAGCTAGGACTACATGCTTACCATCACACCCACCTAATATGTGTGTGTGTGTGTGTGTGTGTGTGTGTGTAGAGACAAGGTTTCTGTGTTTCCTAGACTGGTCTCTAACTTCTGGGCTCAAGCAATCCTTCTGCCCCAGCCTCCCAAAGTGCTAGTATTACACACTTGAGCCACCATCCCTGACCAGTTCTTGCTCTTTAATAGTTGCTTATTCTTCACAAATTAAAAATATACTTAGAAATATCTATGGACATAGAATTTTTTTTTTTTTGAGTTGGAGTCTCCCTCTGGAGCCCAGACTGGAGTGCAGCGGCCGCTCCCGGCCACCGCAGCCTTGACCTGCTGGGCTCCGGTGATCCTTCCACCTCAGTCTTCCAAGGAGCTGGAACTACAGGCGCGTGCTACCACACCCGGCTAATTTTTTTATTTATTGTAGAGATGAGGTCTCGCCAAGTTGCCCAGGTGGGTCTCGAACCCGTGGGCTCAGGCAATTCACTCACCTCAGCCTCCCAAGGCGCGGGATTACAGGCTGAGCCACCGAGCCCGACTGGACATAGAATTTTTAGGTTATAGACTTATACAGGCACACAAGCTATGAGTTAGGAAATAAGATGCTGTCCACGTCTGACATTTAGGTAAGGTCCACGTTGGCTTAGGTTCAGTAGGATTATTCAATATATATATGAATTGTTTATGAACACTCGCATGTGCACAGTTATGAAAGGGGTTTAATTCACACAGTTGACTGAGTTAAGGCTAACTGAAGGAAATACAGCTACAGAGCCAGGAAATGGAATTCAACTTTCCTTACAACTCACTCCAAATGGGATCTTAGCAATGAAATAATTTGTTTCTCATTAAAAACGAAAAAAAAGCTTCGTTTTTCTTGTACTACAGAAGTTGGGTGACAAATGAACTTATTGTGCAGTTAATATAAGAAAACGGAGGCTGGACGCAGTGGCTCAAACCTATAATCCCAGCACTTTGGGAGGCCGAGGCTAGAAGATTGCCTGAGCCCGTGGGTTCAAGACTAGCCTGGGCAACATGGTGAGCCTCATCTTTACAATAAATAAAAAAATTAGTTGGGCATGGTCCTGCGCACCTGTAGTTTTGGCTTGGAAGGCTGAGGCAGAAAGATCTCCTGAGCCCAGCAGATTGAGGCTGCAGTGGCCATGAGCGTGCCACTGCACTCCAGCCTGGCTGACAGAGTGAAATTCCAGTTAAAAAAAGAAAAAGAAAACGGAGTTTTGCGGATAATATTGGACATCAAGTAACCATTTAGGATCATTGTTAAGTGTTTTTCTAGGAAAGAAGGTTAAACTGAAGCAAGTTGGGAGAAGACTTAAGGAGGTGGTTAAAAGTGGAAGAAGTCAATAACGTGGTAATCATCGGAATAAGAGAGGAGAGAACACATTGAACTTGAGACACCAAGAAAATTCACTTATGTAAGAGGGTGCATAAGAAAACATTTTCCCACTGGGCGTAGTGGTTCACACCTGTAATCCCAGCACTTTGGGAAGCAGAGGCAAGATGACTACCTGAGCCCATGGGTTCAAGACCAGACTGGACAACGTGACAAGACCTTCTCTCTACAATAAATCAAAAAATTAGCTGGGCATGGTGATGCATGCCTGTAGTTCCAACTGCTTGGAAGGCTAAAGTGGAAGGATCGCCTGAGCCTAGCAGGCAGAGACTGCAGTGGCCATGAGCATGCTACTACTGCACTCCAGTCTGGGCGACAGAGTAAGACTCCAACTCAAAAAAAAAAAAAAGAAAAGAAAAGAAAACATTTTCCCAAGGTAGATAAAAACAAAAATAGTGAGAAAATCCTCCTGCCAAACTTGTTAATAGTCAAAGCACATGTAAATCTTTTTTTTAGCATTCCAAGGAGCTGGAACCACAGGCATGCACTACCACACCCAGCTAATGTTTTGATTTATTGTAGAGACAAGGTGTCACCAAGTTGCCTAGGCTGGTCTCGAACCCATGGGCTCAGGCAATCCTCTCACCTCAGCCTCCCAAAGTGCTGAGATTACAGGCTTGAGCCACCATGCCTGGCCACCAGTAAATCTTAAATTTTGTGGGATATTAAAGCACAAACTTAAGAGCACCTCAAAATGAAATTGAATTAGATATGCTAGTGAGGAAATTGTTATTTTTCAAGTGGTTACAGCACCCCACATACCTCAGAGAAAGGGAGGCATCAGCAAACTGTGTGGCCTTATGTGGAATGTAGAAATAGGCCCAAAACAGAGACTGAAAGAAACTGGAGACCTAACAGTAGAGTACCGAAGGGTTCCTGATGGGTCAGCTATGGCTCTTTCATAAGATAAAAAATTATTTCCCTACACTCAAAAGGAGAAAGGTACACATCAGTTCCAAAGCAGTTCAGCTGTTCACTTCCAATGCAAAGATGTTGGTGGTCTTTGGGGCTCATTCAAGGTCACAGGTGCTGGCTGGGTCATCGTCTCTGTTGTATAACCCTATGGCACCCTGGCTGTTTTCCCCCTGCTGGGTGGGTGGAGCAGGGAGACTGTGACCTGCCTGGGGCCATTAGGGTAGGGAAGAGCACAGAGTCTCAGTGTTCAGAGCTCAGTGTTCATCTCCTCCATTTGCAGTTGCTAGCGAGAGTTCTCCAAAATCTCTCCTGTGCGTCCAGGTCCACCAAGGTAAGCTTTGGTGGGCTCCACGCCTCTGCTAGAAGGGGCAGCTGATGGATTCAGCCTTCAGCCTCGTTACTTCCCGTATGTTCACTGCGTGTTTCAAACCAGGAGCGCCTGACAGGCTGACTTGTTTGGGGAATTTTGTTTTAATTGACGGCTTACACGGTGTTCTTGAACCTTTTTCTTAATGGTGGTGGAGCTTATGAGTAATGAGTGAGGATTACTGCCACAGGAGCAGCTTTTGATAGGATTATCTTCTGATTTGGAAAGCCCAAAAAGAAGGGGAAAGGTTAACATATCCCTTTCAGAAATGTGAACTCGGGGAAATGATGCCAGGTCATGTCCTCAAGATAGAGGGAATGAAACAAAGGGAAGTTTAGAGCACTGCTAGGAGGTGAATTATACGGGGTCAAAATGCAATGATAAATCGGAAAATGACAAAACAATAGTCTGTTCCAGCATGATACTTTTTTGTGAAGGATGTGGTCTTTCCAGATAGCACAAATGTTCTGATGACATACACCAGTGTACTTAGGAGGGACATATGTAGATATTTAGTCCTATATTTCTCCTTCTTTTTTTTTTGAGTCGAAGTCTCATTCTGTCGCTCAGGCTGGAGTGCAGTGGCACGCTTATGGCCACTGCAGCTTCAACCTCCTGGGCTCAGGTGATCCTGCCACCTCAGCCTTCCAAGTAGCTAGAACCACAGGCATGCACCACCACACCCGGCTAATGCTTTGATTTATTGTAGCGACAAGGTCTCACCAAGTTGCCCAGGGGTCTCGAACCCCTGGACTCAGGCAATCCTCTCACCTTGGCCTCCCAAAGTGCTGGGATTACAGGCTTGAGTCACTGCACCTGACATCTTTTTTTTAAATTAAATTTATAAATAGAGATGGGGTCTTGCTATATTGCCAAGAATGGTGTCAAATCCCTGAACTTAAGTGATCTTCCCACGTTATCCTCCCAAAGTGCTGGGGTTGCAGGTGTGAGCCACCACACCTGGCCTCCTCTGCAATTTCTAACCTAGTACTGTGCCCCACAGTCAGTGTATGTACATTGTGACCATATATGTATATTTATATTTTGTTGACCCAAACTTAACCTTGCTCTAGAATGTCCTCTAATGGTTCATCTTTCTTGCATCATTACAAAAAAAATCCTATTTGCAATCAACTAAATTTCTTTGACACCAATCTGAAAAAAATGTTATTCTAAAATAAATTGAAATTGGAATTTTGAGACTATAGCCAGGCTCTGCCAACACAGGATAAGAGAAAAGATTACTGAACTTGGATTTAGAAAATCTGAGTCCAAGTCCAGAATCTTATGTAATGTTATCACCTCTTGCTCTCTGTTTCCTTATCAATAGAGTGAGGACATAACTTTTTCACAGAATAGTCAAAGAAAAAATAGCTTTCCAAGTGTAAACATTATAGGAAGATATTGCATAAGTAATTTAGTTATAGTCACGATGGCAGAAAAGAATAGCATCTCCTCAATGCTAAAAATAAAAGACGATGACCAATAGCTAATGACTTCCAAGCACTAGTGAGACCATTAGCTATAAGCTTCTCAGTGGGAGAGGTAATAATCTTGACAGTACTCACGTTCTGATCCCATTTCACAAATAAGCAACTGGACTGCAAGGCCCCTGTCGATTTGAGGACCTTTCTGGTCTTTAACTGGGAGGTGAAGCGCCCTCAGGAAAACCAGACAGAGCTCGCATTTATTCTCAGCTTGACTGTCATTCTCTATACTGGATTGCCTTCCTTGACTTCTGGACTCTTGCCTATTTCTGCTACTCCTTTCTCTATCTCTCTCCTTCTTCAAGTAGGCTATAGTTGTTGATTTATTCAATTCATTCACATCTTCCTTGAGTGGTTACTATTCTTTTTTTTTTTTTGAGTCAGTCTTACTCTGTCGCCGAGGCTGGAGTGCAGTGGCATGCTCATGGCCACCAGCTTTGACCTGCTGGACTCAGGCTATCCTTCTGCTTCAGCCTTCCAAGTAGCTGGAACTACAGGTGTGCCCCATCATGCCCAGCTAATTTTTGATTTATTGTAGAGACAAGGTCTCACCATATTGCCTAGGCTGGTCTCGAACCCGTGGGCTCTGGCAACCCTCTTGCCTCCACCTCCCAGAATGCTAGAATTACAGGCATGAGCCACCACCCCTGTTTTGGTTTACTGCTTACTATTCTGTGTGCATACATTGTCTTTTTCCTCTTGACCTTCCTAACTAAATCAAGTTGAGCAGCCATATTAGAACTATAAAGAGATGAATAGATAATCTAGGGGGCTTTTAGCAGCTCAGGGGTCATGGGCGTAGTCTTGGGTCTCTGAGATGCATGGAGAAGATGATGGCTTGGAGTTAATAGTGAACAAATCCATGGTCAGCATAAACCGAAAGAACTTTCTAGATATAGAGTCAACAGATGCTACCCCATGAAGACTACTCTTCAGAAGATGATCCGGCATTAGTAACTGCCTATCAAGACAGTCTTTTCTGTAAGACTGTTTGTTGATAACCAAGAAAGCCCCAGCAAACCCAGCAGAATTCCAGGAAGATGAGCAAGCTCATGCTTTCTGGCCTGAGGGAGTAGATGGAGAATAGCCAACCTCAGTTTGCCCTTGGCAAGATGTTCACATAGTCAGCATTGCTCACTTGCTGTAATCCCAGTTCCAAAATCTGATCACCATTGTCTCTAAACTGCTTAATCCAGGGCTTTGTTGATATGAGCAGAAACAGTGCTTACCGTATTTTACTTATGAGAGGAATTATGCAGCAGTTTGGGCCTCCTTTGTGAAAGAATAAGGTATAGCATGATCTTGCAGGTCCTTCCCACCTTCCCTAAGCAAAGCTCTTCCCTTTGGATACCTGGAATTCCACTCAGGTCACTTGCTTTTGGGATGAGCACTCTCTTCCCCTTTCTCTATTCTACTTTCTCTTTCCTTTTTTTTTTTTTTTTTTTTTGAGTTGGAGTCTTGCTCTGTCACCCAGGCTGCTAGAGTGCAGTGGCACGCTCACAGTCACTGCAGCCTTGACCTGCTGGGGTTAGGCGATTCTTCCACCCCAGCCTTCCAAGTAGCTGGAACTACAGACACACGCCACCACGCCTGGCTAGTTTTCATGATCTATTGTAGAGGCAAGGTCTCATCGAGTTGCCCAGGCTGGTCTTCTTTTCTTTTTGTTTTTTTTTTTTGAGTTGGAGTCTCACTCGGTCGCCCAGACTGGAATGCAGTGGCTGCTCCCAGCCACCGCAGCCTGCTGGGTTCTGATGATCCTTCTGCCTCAGGCTTCCGAGTAGCCGGAATTACAGGCATGCGCTACCGCGCCCGGCTGATTTTTTGATGTATTGTAGAGATGAGGTCTCGCTGTGCAGGCGGGTCTCAAACCCGCGGGCTCAGGCAATCCACTCACCTCAGCCTCCCAAAGGCGAGGGATTACAGGCTGAACCACCGGCTGGTCTTCTATTCTACTTTCTGTTAGAGTACGGAGGGTCAGAGTGGGTGGATGGATGGGGAGGGGCGCAGCACGGTGGGAGCCGGTGTGCCAGAGGTGCTCGCTGGTAACTAGAGGTCCGAGTAATGCAAAGATTTACAGCACACAAGGAGGTGAAAGAAGAAAAGATTTATTTAAGAAAGGCTCACTTCCCACAGACAGGAAGTAGGTCTACCCTCTAGATGAGTGTGGCACCCTAGCCCCCGAGCCCTGGCTTAAATCCTTTCCCCTGGAGATGCTGCAATCAGGTAGACGTGACTGCTGTGACTTCCTTGTTGACCACTTGTAGAAGTCTTGGAGACCCGGGGAGGGGGGGTCCTGGTCACCAGGCACCAACTATACAATGGGTTGATACTGGTCATGCTTGAGAAATTTGAGTTTCTAAAAACACAAATTGCAATAGGCCGGTACCGGTCATGCTTAAGGAGTCTGTGTTTCTGAAAAGACAGTCAGCAAAGTTAATCTTTACCTAGAGCATGTATTTCTCCCAGACATAACCTCTACTTTCTCATCATTGTGTTAGGGTTTAGGAACAAGATAAAAAATGGATTTCTCCAGGACATAGCATTATTGTGTCAGGGTTTAAGAACAAGATAAAAAAATGTCTTCCCGCTCTCGGTTCATTCTTTCAAACTTCAATTGCCCCTAGAAGCCTTCTATATGAAGCCATAATCTTTAGAACAAATGTTTATAAAAACATTTTCTTCTCTCACTGTGGAGAGAGGTTGTCATGAGATTAATACCAGCAGCAGAGGGAAATGGGTCACCAGAATAAGGTAGAGGGGAGTGGGTGAAAGGATCCTGTGGGAGTTACAGGAAGCCAGATTCAAGTCTTGACCATGTGGTTTGAAGCCAGTTGTTAGACTTCTTGAATCTTCCATATGCTCTTCTGGGAACCTGGCAAAATATTATTTCATAACTATTAGGAAGATTTAAGGAGATACAGGAAAGGATCATACAATTATCCAGGTGTGAGTGCATGCTTATAGTCCCAGCTAATCAGGAGGCTAAGAAGGAAGGATCTCCTGAGCCCAGGAGATGGAGGCTGCTGTGAGCCATGATTGTGCCACTGCACTCCAGCCTGGGCAACAGGGTAAGGCCCTGATTTAAGAAAAAAAAAAAGTGACCAGGTACAGTGGCTCAAGCCTATCATCCCAGTGCTTTAGAGACCAAGGCTAGAGGATTGATTGCCTGAGCCTGCAGGCTCGAGATCAGCCCAGCCAACATGAGGAGACCTCATCTCTACAATAAATTAAAAAATTAGCAGGGCATGGTAGCGTGCACCTTTAGTTCCGACTACTTGGAAGGCTGAGGCAGAAGGATCCCCGGAGCCCAACAGATGGAGACTGCAGTGACTGGTAGTGTACCACTGCATTCCAGCCTGGGTGATAGAGTAAGACTCCAATTCAAAAAATAAAATAAAATAATAAATAAAATAAGATTTTTCTGTGCACGTTGTAATTCACATGAAAATGCCAGATGTTTTCAAATATGGTCACCATGAAGTCAGGTTTGTTTTTTTTTTTTTCCTGATCCATGACGAATTAGTTCTTCTATTAGGCTTTATACTTAAAGTTTGAATTTCTGTCTTTTATTTTTTCTTTTCTTTTCTTTTTTTATTTGAGTTGGAGTCTCACTCTGTCACCCAGACTGGAGTGCAGTGGCACACTCCCAGCCACCGCAGCCTCGACCTGCTGGGCTCTGGAGATCCTTCCGCCTCAGCCTTCTAAGTAGCTGGAACTACAGGCGTGCACTACCACGCCTGGCTAATATTTTGATTTATTGTAGAGAAGAGGGCTGGCCAAGTTGCCTGGGTGGGTCTCGATCTGCAGGCTCAGGCAACCCACTCCCCTCGGCCTCCCAAAGTGCTGGGATTGCAGGCTGAGCCACCGAGCCTGGCCTGTTTTTTATTTTCTTTATTTTAGAGACCTGTTCTTAGTATGTTGCCCAGGCTGGAATGCAATCCCATTCACAGGTGATCATGGTACATTACTGCCTTGAACTTCTGGGCTCTGGTTATCCTCTTGCCTCAGCCTTCAGAGTAGCTGGGACTACAGGCATGCACTACCACTCCTGACTAAAAGTTGAATTTTAAAAATTTAAGGAAAAGTATGAACTATTACTTAGTTACCTGCTTTCATTGAGTGGTATGAAAATTCAGGCTTACAGAAGTAATGGTTCCAGTCATAGTTTAAAGTGAAATAGTTGGTCTAAAGGAGTAATGTCTTTCATTCCCAACAGTCAACTGGGGGGAAAATGGCAAGTCAGATCCCATTTAATTTCTTTAACTGAAGAATTATGCATTCTCGGGAATATTAAAAATATATTATGGATGTTCTCTGTATCCAGCACAATGCTAGGCGAGGAACAGTCTAATGAAAGACTTAAAAGTGTAAATAAATAAGTGCAATTTGGTGTGCTAAAGGTTTTAGAATCAGTGCAAATTGCAGCAGGCAGATAATAAAAGTTTGAAAACTCAATCTGTGTTTGATTGTGTACTTTACCTGTGTTCAAATACTGTAACTTGCCGGCCACGGTGGCTCACGCCTGTAATCCCAGCACTTTGGGAGGCAGAGGCAAGAGGATTGTTTGAAACTAACCTGGGCAACGTGGTGAGACCTCAACTCTACAATAAATCAAAAAATTAGCCAGGCTTGGTGGCGCATGTCTGTAGTTCCAGCTACTTGGAAGGCTGAGGCAGAAGAATAGTGTGAGCCCAGCAGGTCGAGGCTGAGGTGGCCCTGAGTGTGCCACTGCACTCCAGCCTGGACAACACAGTAAGATTCCAACTTAAAAAAAAAAAAAATACAAATACTGTAAACTACCTACAATATGTACACCAACAATTCACTACCAGTGTTTTACTTTCAAGCATTCGTTGGCTCATTGTATATCATTTATTAGTAGCTACTCACGTGTTTGTGGTGGAGAACAGTAAAAAAGTGTGACTGTCCCCCCAGCCATAGTGAATAGGGAGTTAATTGGCAAAGAAGGGTTTGACTGGCTCACCTAGAAACGTTTGAAAGTAGTTGGTCATCACTCGCTTATCCATTTCAACTGCAGATTAATGAAATATTATTCTTGGATAAAGCATTTTTAAACATTTTTTTTTTGAGTTGGAGTCTCACTCTGTCGCCCAGACTGGAGTGCAGTGGCCACTCCCGGCCACCGCAGCCTCGACCAGCTGGGCTCCAGCGATCCTTCCGCCTCAGCCTTCCAAGTAGCTGGAACTACAGGTGCGCGCTACCACGCCCGGCTAATTTTTTGATTTATTGTAGAGATGAGGGCTCGCCAAGTTGCCCAGGCAGGTCTCGAACCTGCGGGCTCAGGTAATCCATTCACCTCAGCCTCCCAAAGTGCAGGATTACAGGCTGAGCCACCGAGCCCGGCTTAAACATTTTAAATTACATTCTATATGCGAAAAAAAGTCACATAATTTTGGTTTTGTTTTCATTTTATCAGCCATGGATTGTTACAGAACTTCACCAAGCAATTCCTGGATTTATCCTACTGTAATCCTCTGCTTGTTTGGGTTTTTCTCCACAATGAGACCCTCAGAACCATTCCTTGTCCCATATTTATCTGGACCAAATAAAAACCTGTCCAGCACGGAGGTAAGTTAATGGACATACCTACCTTAATGTGGTTTAATTTTGTAGGACATGAACAAGGACAGAGTCAGGACTTCAACTTGAGAAACGACGAACATATTCAGTGAATCCCATTTTCATAGTTTTTGTCACATAACAGAACTGTTCAAATTAATTCCTCTTCACACTTGCAAAAATAGGGAGCATATTTTTGACTTTTTTATTTTTTGAGCCAGGCGTCTCACCTCACCCAGGCAAGAATGCAGTGTCACGATCACGGCTCACAGCTCGCTGCAACTTTGACCTCCTGGGCTGACGAACCTTCTACCTCAGGCTCCTGAGTAACTGGAACTACAGGCACATACCACCACACCTGGCTAAGTTTTTTATTTTTTTGTAGAGACAAGGTCTTGCTATGCTTAAGCTGGTCTCAAACTCATGGGCTCAAGTGCTTCTCCTGCCTCAGCCTCCCAACACATTAGGATTATAGGTGTGAGCCAGTATCACCTAGCATCTTTCCTTTTTTTCTCAGCCTTCCAACACATTAGGATTATAGGTGTGAGCCAGTGTCACCTAACATCTTTCCTTTTTTTCTTTTTCTTTTTCGTTTTTTTGAGTTGGTGTCTCACTCTGTTGCCCAGGCTGGTATGCGGTGGCATGATCACGGCTCACTGCAGCCTTGATCTCCTGGGCTTAGGAGATTCTTCCGCTCCATTTCCCAAGTAGCTGGGACTACAGGTCTGCACCACCATGCCCCACTAATTTTTTGATAGACCTGGTCTAGCTGTGTTGCCTATGCTGGTCTAGAACTCCTGGGCTCAAGAATCCTCCTGCCTTGGCCTCTTTTCTTTCTTTCTTTTTTTTTTTTTTTTGAATTGGAGTCTCACTCTGTCTCTCAGGCTGAGTGCAGTGGCACGCTCACAGCTACCACAGCCTCAACCTGCTGGGCTCAGGTTATCCTTCCGCCTCAGCCTCCCAATTAGCTGGAATTATATAGGCACTTGCCACCACGTCCAGCTAATTTTTTTATTTATTGTAGAGATGAGGTCTTGCCAAGTTGGCCAGGCTAGTCTTTTTTTTGAGTTGGAGTCTCACTCTGTCACCCAGACTGGAGTGCAGTGGCCTCTCCTGGCCATCGCAGCCTCGACCTGCTGGGCTCCGGCAATCCTTCCACCTCAGCCTTCCAAGTAACCTGAACTACAGGCACACGCTATCATGCCCGGCTAATTTTTGATTTATTGTAGAGACGAGGTCTCACCAAGTTGCCTGGGTGAGTCTTGAACCTGCGGGCTCAGGCAATCCACTCACCTCGGCCTCCCAAAGCACTGGAATTACAGGCTGAGCCACCGAGCCTGGCTGCCAGGCTGGTCTTGAACCCATGGGCTCAAGCAATTCTCTCACCTCGGCCTCCCAAAGTGCTGGGATTATAGCTGTGAGCCACCACACCCGACGTACCTTGACCTCTTAAAGTGCTAGGATTGCAAACATGAGCCTCCGCCCAGCCAAATTCCTATGCATTTCTGACTAAATCCATGAGGTAACATATGTTCAATTGAGACTAGACAAATCAGTGGGAGGAAAGGGTTGTGAGTCCACCAAATTTGTCCAGGAAAGAAAAATGCATTATTTGTTTTCATTCTGTAATTCATTAAAGCTCTTCTCTCTCTCTCTCTCTCTCTCTCTCTCTCTCTCTCTCTCTCTCTCTCTCTCTCTCTCTCTCTCTTTTAGTATGTGTCTCACTCTGTCGCCCAGGCTAGAGTGCAATGGCACGTTCACAGCCACTGCGGCCTTGACCTGCTGGGCTCAGGTGATCCTTCTGACTCAGCCTTCCGAATAGCTGGAACCACAGGCATACACCACCACACTGGGCTAACTTTTTGATTTATTGTAGAGTCAAGGTCTCAAATTGCCCAGCGTGGTCTCAAACTCCTGGACTCAGGCAACCCTCTAGCCTCCGCCTCCCAAAGTACTGGAATTACAGGCACGAGCCACCAAACCTGGCAGAGTTATTTACTCTTTTCCCATTTTCACATCTTTGAAAACTTTGAAAGAGCTAAAAATTTTGACAAAGTGATGGCTCAAATGAAGATAAAGGTTGTCAAATTCTTTTAATAGTGCAACCTCTTTATCCAATGGTATGAATCTATGGGAAAAAAAGGAAGATTTTTTGTTTTTTTTTTAGAGAAAAATTCTCACCCTGTTGCCCGAACTGGAGTGCAGTGGCATGCCCATGGTCAGGCGATCCTTCTGCCTTAGCCCTCCAGGTAGCTGGAACCACAGGCACACACTACCACGCCCAGCTAATATTTTGATTTATTGTAGAGATGAGATCTTGCCAAGTTACTCAGGCTGGTCTCGAACCCCTGGGCTCAGGCAATCCTCTCGCCTCGACCTCCCAAAGTTCTGGGATTACAGGTTTGAGCCACCATGCCCGGCCTCTAGTTTTTAACTAATACTCAACTAAAGATATTATTTAAACTTCACATATAGTTGAAATTGCATATTATTTCTTCTACTGAGGTACACCTAAGTATACTAATGAATTGGATTTTTACCAATGAGGAAGGGGCCTATCTTTTCTTGGTGATTTCCTCGAAAACCAGTTTTCTGATTATGTTTTTTCATCATATGAAGAATACCAACTGGACACAGAATTTGAGGTAAAATCCACATGTGCCTTAGTGATGTATTAGTGTTTCATGGTCACACTTCTTGTCCATTTCGCAGATCACAAATGAGATCCTTCCCGTTTGGACCTATTCTTACCTTGTGCTGCTGCTCCCAGTGTTCATCCTCACTGATTACGTTCGCTACAAGCCAGTCCTCATCTTACAAGGGATTAGCTTCATCATTACCTGGCTGCTGCTGTTGTTTGGCCAAGGAGTGAAAGCCATGCAGGCTGTGGAGTTCTTCTTCGGGATCGTCACCGCCACCGAGGTGGCCTACTATGCCTACATTTACAGCGTGGTCAGCCCCGAGCACTACCAGAGAGTGAGTGGCTACTGTCGGAGCATCACACTGGTGGCCTACACGGCGGGCTCCGTGCTGGCCCAACTCCTTGTGTCCCTGGCCAAGCTGTCGTACTTTTACCTCAACGTCATAACCATGGTCTCTGTCTCCATGGCCTGCCTTTTCTCATTTTTTCTGCCGATGCCCCAGAAAAGCATGTTTTTTCATGCAAAACGTAGCAAAGAAGTAAAGAAGTCACTAAGCATGAGCACAGTGTTAGAGGAACCTTATGAAAGAGAAGCACCAGGCTGTGAAGAGGAGAAACCCACTTCGGAAAAACCCTCTGCTTCAGGGAACTTGAATGATGGCCAGCTGAGCAGCCCAAAACTGGAAAACATGACTTTGAAAGTGTTTGCACAGTGGTTCCAAGATTTGAAGGAGTGCTACCGTTCAAAGCATCTTTTTTACTGGTCCCTGTGGTGGGCTTTTTCTACAGCAGGTTTTCACCAGGTTTTGAACTATGTTCAAATCCTGTGGGATTATAAGGCACCATCTCAAGATTCTTCCATCTATAATGGGGCAGTAGAAGCTATTGCAACATTTGGAGGTAAATAAATGTTGCTTTCTCTTCCTTTGATGGACTACCCCGTTAAGTCCAAGTCTCGAGAATGAAAGGCACTGGGAAAGCAAAGAGTACCGTGTTGTTAATGTGTTACAGTTAATAAATCAGGAACTTGGGACTTACCCCAAACAATTAAATTCTAGTTGAATCCCTAAGCTTCCATTTCATGATCAGGACATGTATTGATAATGTGTCCTGTCCATTCAAGATTGGTTTTTCTGTTTTTCTTTTTGTACAGGAGTCTCACTCCGTCACCCAGGCTGGAATGCAGTGGCACACTCACAGCCACTACACCACCGACCTCCTGGGCTCAGGCCATCCTTCTGCCTCAGCCTACCAAGTAGCTGGAACTACAGGCGTGCACCACCATGCCAGGCTAATTTTTTTGATTTATTGTAGAAACAAGGTCTCACCAAGTTGCTCAGGCTGGTCTTGAACCCCTGGGCTTAGGCAGTCTTCTCACCTTTGCCCCCCAAAGTGCTGGGATTACAGGCATGAGTCACCGTGCCCAGCCAGTTTGTATTATTTCATAAAGTAAGTTAAGGCTTCTGTATTCTCACTGAAAGAGCCTTGATAATAAAGGATTTGATCTAGCTAGCACTCACTTTTAATAATCCTAAGTTATACACCAACAATTTTCAAAAGTAGCTTTCTTATGAGATTTAAATGAGGGGTGAAAGAGACATGAGAATCAAGATTCTAATATCAGAGGGAAATCTATCTTTGAAGCTTAACTCTACAATAAATATTTATATCCTAGTAAATGGAGCTTAAACGTCAAATGAAACTTTGAAGATATTTTCTAGGAAGTGGTACTTTTCCACATCCTCATTTACAGAAAGTTCCAGAGAACACATGTGGCCTTCATTTTATTATTGTCTTCCCTTTTTTTTTTTTTTTTTTTGAGTTGGAGTCTCACTCTGTCACCCAGACTGGAGTGCAGTGGCCACTCCCGGCCACCGCAGCCTCGACCTGCTGGGCTCCGGCGATCCTTCCGCCTCAGCCTTCCGAGTAGCTGGAATTACAGGTATGCGCTACCACGCCCGGCTGATTTTTTGATTTATTGTAGAGATGAGGTCTCGCTGCCCAGGTGGGTCTCGAACCTGCGAGCTCAGGCAATCCACTCACCTCAGCCTCCCAAAGGCGCGGGATTACAGGCTGAGCCACCGAGCCCGGCTTTTGTCTTACTTTTATGAGTTGCTTTTTTTTGAGTCAAAATCTCACTCTACTGGAGTGCAATGGCATACTCATGGCCACTGCAGCCTTCACCTGCTGGGTTCAGTTGATCCTTCTGCCTCAGCCTTCCAAGTAGCTGGAACTACAGGCACGTGTCACCACGCCTGGCTAATTTTTTGATTTATTGTAGAGACGAGGTCTCACCAATTTGCCCGGGCTGATCTCAAACCCCAGGGCTCAGGCAATCCTCTTGTCTCAGCATCCCAAAGCACTGGGATTTCAGGCTTGAGCCATTGCCCCTGGCTAGGAGTTTGTTTTTTGTTTTTTGTTTTTTTAACTTCTGAAAACCAGGAATGCACTAGAATTTAGTCACTGAAATTATTGCTTCTGCATTCCAAATTCATGAGGGAAAAATCATTTATTTTTCTTTGTAGTCATGGTTCTCGCCTAGATCACGTGTGGGAAAGTTAATTAATCAAATGTCAGTACAATAATCTGAAACCTAAATTTCTTTTACTTTGTTAAAGAGAACCACAGTTACCAACCCCAATTATTGTCAATCATTCAGCCTTTAAACTCTAAGCCAATATAGGTCTTTTCACCCAAAGCCTCAAGAAAATTATGTCAGATCTTGAGGACATTAGAAATAACATTACGATTAGTAAAGAATAATAATCAAACTAAAACTGACTACTCAATCCAATAAATTTGGTACTTATCACTGAAAAAAAGACATATTAAAATTTTAATAGTGAGACCTCATTTCTACAATAAATCAAAAAATTAGCCGGGTGTGGTGATACACGCCTATAGGTAGTCCCAGCTACTTAGAAGGCTGAGGTGGAAGGATTGCCTGAACCCAGCAGGTTGAAGCTGCGGTGGCCATGAGCATGCTACTGCACTCCAACCTGGGCGACACAGTGAGACTCTGACTCAAAAATAAAATTTAAGAGCCGGGCTCGGTGGCTCAGCCTGTAATCCCGCACCTTTGGGAGGCTGAGGTGAGTGAATTGCATGAGCCCGCGGGTTCGAGACCCGTCTAGGCAACTTGGCAAGACCTCATCTCTACAATAAAATCAAAAAAATTAGCCGGGTGTGGTAGCGCGCCCCTGTAGTTCCAGCTACTTGGAAGGCTGAGGCGGAAGGATCGCCGGAGCCCAGCAGGTCGAGGCTGCGGTGGCCGGGAACGGCCACTGCACTCCAGTCTGGGTGACAGAGCGAGACTCCAACTCAAAAAATAAATAAATAAATAAACAAAAATAAAATTTAGGGCAGGTGCCAAAGCACATGCCTGTAATCCCAGCACTTTGGGAAGCTGAGGCGGGAGGATTCCTTAAGCCCAGGAGTTTGAGACCAGCCCAGGTAACATGGCAAGACCTCACCTCTATGGAAAATCAAAAAATTATCCAAGTGTGGTAGTATGTGCCTGTAGTCCCAGCTACTTGGGAGACTGAGGAAGGAGGATGATCTGGGCCCAGAAGGTCAAGACTGCTATGAGCCATGAATGTACCACTGTACTCTGCCTTGGATGACAAAATGAGACCCTGACTAAAAAAAAAAAAAAAAAAAAAAAAAAATTGTAAAGGAAAGACAAATAGAGGAGCCAGAGCACCCATTTCATCCTTTTCAATCCCTACAGGTTGTATTAAATGACTGGGTTCATGTATCATTTGTCCCACACAACTGTGGTTGGGAACTTTATAGAACCTGATGTGTAGTTGATGCTAATTAAAAGGGTCAACTAAGTGACTGAAAGAATATAAGTGAATAGAGAAACCCGAAAAAAACACAGTATAGAAAAGGATGAATTCATATTTAGGTGAATCACACAACTTTTGTGAAAGCGATATATTCCACTTTTAGAATTCGCCAAGACCTGAAGTTTTTTTTTGTTTTGTTTTGGGTTTTTTGTTTGTTTGTTTTTGAGTTGGAGTCTCACTCTTGCACCCAGGCCGGAGTACATTTATTGTTGGGGGGGGTCTCACCAAGTTACCCAGGCTGGTCTCGAGCCCGTGGGCTCAGGCAATCCTCTCACCTCAGCATCCCAAAGTGCTGGGATCATAGGCGTGAGCCACTGCGCCTGGCCTAAGACCTGAGGTTTTAAGAGTATGTTGATATTTCCTGCATGCAAAGTCAGAATGCTTGATCATCCTCAATGTTTCTTTTTCAGGGGCTGTGGCTGCCTTTGCTGTGGGTTATGTGAAAGTCAACTGGGATCTTCTGGGAGAACTGGCTCTGGGCATCTTCTCAGTTGTCAGTGCAGGCTCTCTGTTACTCATGCATTACATGACCAACATCTGGGCGTGCTATGCTGGCTACTTGATATTCAAGTCCAACTACATGCTGCTTATAACCATAGCAGTGTAAGTATCCCCAACCATTTCTTTCCACTCCTAAGACTGACCTATCTTCCTCTTTTCTGTATTCCTGATATTTTTCTGAGAACTTTAGGAGTATTTTAATTGCAGATTAAATGTTGACTACTTCATATTAAGTTAGTTACAACTAAGTCACCTTTTTTTTTTTTTGAGTCGGTCTCACTCTGTCACCCATGCTGCAGCAGCGTGATCACAGCTACCACAGTCTCGACCTGGGGAATTCAGGTGGTCCTTCTATTTCAGCTTTCCAAGTAGCTGGAGCCACAGGCGCACACCACCACATCCAACTAATTTTTTTATTTATTATAATTGCCCAGACTGGTTGCCCAGGCTGGTCTCAAACCCCTGGGCTCAGGCAGTCCTCTTGCCTCCCCCTCCCAAAGTGCTGGGAGTACAGATATGAACCACCCAGCCCTGCCAAATCATCTTTTCATATAAAGATTTGCTCTCTGAATATTGCTAAGATTGATAATGAAGGAAATAAAGCTGAAATTGTGTAAGCCAAAAGCAGTGATACAGTGTCAGGTTTTGATTTTTTTTCCAGCAACTTGCTGTGATAAAGTGCAATGTGATGTGATTTTTTTTTAAACAAAGTCAGACTTTTTATTTTATTTTATTTTATCATTTTTTTAGTCAGGGTCTCACTCTGTCACCCAGACTGGAGTGCAGTGGCACAATCATGGCTCACCACAGCCTGGAACTCGTGGTTCTCTACCTCCTGAGTAGCTGGGACTACAGACACACCCCACACCCTGCTAATTTTTTGATTTTTTTTGTAGAGATGAATTCTGACTATGTTGCCCAGACTGATCTCAAACTCCTGCACTCAAACAATGATCCCACCTCGGCCTCCCAAAGTACTGGAATTAAAGCCATGAGCCATCACACCCAGCCAGGGATCTGATTTTCTTTTTCTTTTTTTTTTTGAGTCGAAAGAGTCTCATTGTGTCGCCTAGGCTGGAGGACAGTGGCACGCTCACAGCCACTGCAGCCTCAACTTGCTGGGCTCAGTTGATCCTTCTATCTCAGCCTTCCAAATAGCTGGAACTACAGGCACGTGCCACCATGCCCAGCTAATTTTTTGATTTATTGTAGAGATGAGATTTCGCCAAGTTGCCCAGGCTTGTCTTGAATCCATGGGCTCAGGCAGTCCTCTCACCTTGACCTCCCAAAGTGCTGGGATTATAGGTGTAAGCCATCACGCCCGGCCTAAGAGATATGATTTTCAAGGACTAGGTTTAGATTTCATTCCTAATTTCATTTGCTTGCTTAAGTGATTCTAGGCCCATACTTCTTTTTTTGACAAATATTCTCAGGAAAGGTCTAAAAAGTTAGATACTGGAAAGAAGATGCAAAGATTACAAGGAACCTTTAGCTACACTCAAAACCAAGTAGTTTTTTATCATTTTCTAAAAATAATTTATGAGATTTAGAGTTTTCTATAATCTTTCCATCTACTTTTATCAGAGATCTATTTTAGAAAAATGATTTAAAACTCTTTGGGGCCGGCACGGTGGCTCAACTTGAAATCCCAGCACTTTGGGAGAGCAAGGTGAGAGGATTACCTGAGCCCAGGGGTTCAAGACCAGCCTGGGCAACTTGGTGAGACCTCATCTCTACAATAAATCACAAAAACTAGCTGGGCATGGTGGCGTGCATCTGTAGTTCCAGCTATTTGGAAGACTGAGGAGGAAAGATCACCTAAGCCCAGTAGGTCAAGGCTGCAGTGGCCGTGAGCATGCCATTGCATTCCAGCCTGAGGGACAAAGAGTGAGACTTCAACTCAAAAAAAAAAAAAAAAAGACATTTGGTTCCATATAAGAACAGCTAAAGCTTACCACAGGAAATGTGCTTTGCTGTTAACCAAAAGGGATGAGGAACTTTTGAATTTCAAAAAGCGGAGACAAAGCTTTAACAAGTTTTGTTTTTGATTGGTGACAAAACACAGAAATACGAGCATCCTGGGAAAAGATCATGAGTCAACGGGAAAAGATAGAATTATTTGGCAAGTTCTTTTTTTCATTGAAATGTCTCAGTTTAATGAATCAGAATCGTGTGTTTTTGTTTGTTTTTGAGTCAGAGTCTCACTCTGTCACCCAGGGTGGAGTGCAGTGGCATGCTCACAGCCACCACAGCCTTGACCTGCTGGGCTCCAGCGATTCTTCCGCCTCAGCCTTCCAAGTGGCTGGAGCCACAGGTGCATGCCACCACACCTGGCTAATTTTTTATTTATTGTAGAGAGGGGTGTCTCACCAAGTTGCCCAGGCTGGTCTTGAACCCCTGAGCTCAGGCAACCCTTTCGCCTTTGCCTCCCAATGTGCTGAAATTGCAGGCGTGAGCCACCATGCCCAGACTGCATTTACCTTTTAAAGATAAGAATCCCATGCATGTATGGATAAAATGCTTATTTGAGATTTATGGCAGATTTCAGATTGCAGTTAACCTGAGTGTAGAACGCTATGCCTTGGTGTTTGGAATCAACACGTTCATCGCCTTGGTGATTCAGACCATCATGACTGTGATTGTAGTAGATCAGAGAGGTCTTAACCTGCCAATCAGCATTCAGGTAAGCTACAGTACTTCTGTTTTCCTACCAATGTGGTTGGTGGGAACACAGGATAACTCGGTAACCTCAAAGGTTTCTCAGCCTTGCAAGTATCAATACAAAAATTTCTCCAAGTCCTTGGTTAGGCAAATTTTAAAATACACAGTTCCTTAATTATCACATAATAATGCACCAAGCTGCTTTTGAACAATAATTGCAACTATATCAACATTGACCTGGATAAGGTAGGTAAAAAGTAACCTCTGTGTCTTTAAAATTTATTCTTGACTAGGTGCAGTGGCTCACAACTGTAATCCCAGCACTTTGAGACACCAGGGCAGGAGGATTACTTGATCCCAGGAGTTTGAGACCAGCCTAGGCAACATAAAGCCCTGGTCTACAAAAAATTTAGAAAAAAATCAGCCAGGTGTATTGTTGTACACCTGTAGTACCAGCTACTTAGGAGGCTGAGGCAGGAGGATCACCCGAGCCCAGGAAGTTGAGGCTGCAGTGAACCATAATCCTGCCACTACACTCCAGCTTGGGTGATGGAGTGAGACCCCGACTCAAAAAAATTTTTTAAATTATTCTTGAAGACATCACATATCAAATTGTATCAGCCTCCAGACACAGACACATAGACAGATTAATGGATTTTAGTGTTTTTTCCATGTTGATAGCTAGGATTTGAACCTAAGCAATATGCCCTAAAACTAAGACTCTTCATCTTTGCATTGCTTCCATTTTCTTTTTTCTTTCTTTCTTTTTTTTTGAATTGGAGTCTCAACTCTGTCACCCAGGCTGGAATGCAGTGGCACACTCACGGCCACTGCAGCCTCGACCTGCTGGGCTCAGGTGATCCTTCCGCCTCAGCCTTCTGAGTATCTGAAACCACATCCACATACCACCACACCAGGCTAATTGCTTGAGGTCTCACCATGTTGCTCAGGCTGGTCTCAAACCCCTGAGCTCAGGAAATCCTCTCTCCTCCACCTCCCAAAGTGCTGGGATTACAAACGTGAGCTACCGTGCCCAACTCGCTTCCATTTTCATACTTTATTCTTTCTTGATAGAAGAGAGCATAGTTCAACCTAAATAACCCATATTAAGAGCCTGGGTCTCAGTTACCCCATAATCCAAGCCAACCAATGGTATTATTATGTATTATCATTGACATAGATGGTCAAATTTTACATGTGGCTAATTATTTGTTTTTCTCCAGTTTTTAGTCTATGGGAGTTATTTTGCAGTCATTGCTGGAATTTTTTTAATGAGAAGCATATACATTATCTATTCAGCCAAATACCGAAAGGAAGTACAAATCCCTGCTCCAAGTCAGAATCCAGATGTCCCACACCCAGAGGAACCAAGTATTGTCATCATGTGTACAAAGCTCTAACCTCTTGGCATCAACTGCTGTGGTGGCTTCCTAAGTCATTCCATGAAAACACAGGATTTTGAAATGGATGGCATATGTTTTGCCATAAATTGACCTGCTTACAAGTCCGGATTCCAATGAACCTTTCAAAATCACAATGAAATCTCCATTTTAGACCAGTTATCTATGTGCACAACTGAGCTGAATGTAATGAAAAGGACCCATGATCACAATTAAACATCCTATGTTGGGGATCCCTATGAATAGCAGTGACTGGAACATTCTGGTTTTGACCACATGCAAGGAATTGTACCATGAGAAAACTCCAGCCAACCTGGAGTTGATGTTCTCCGTTTGCGAGGAGAAATACTAACTGAACTGACCATGTTGCTTGGCTTACTTGTTTGATCTTACTGAAACAGACAACACATGGGACGTTTTTGCCACACGAGCCATTTTTTCTTCCTCTTCCAATAAGTGTTATTTCTGCTTAGGTTACAGTTCTTTGAGAGAATTACAAGGTTTGGTCCCATTTCTAAGGGCTTTCTTCAACACTGATAGCAGTATTATTCACATGCTATGACTTGATAGTGTCACCATTTAAGTTTTTTCATGAATATTTCTCATTTTGTGCTCTAAGCTTTGTTGTTGAAACTCTACCTCAGGAAAAGTTTCAGATGCCCCTGAGTATCTGCAGACTGACACATCATTTCCCAGGTAGGTTTTCATGTATTGATGTAACATGGGTTTAAAATAGGAAAAATCAAAGGATTTTCCAGAGGTTTCTAAAGTATTTCTGTTTTTTCTGTTTGTTTGTTTGGTTGGTTGGTTGGTTTTTTGGAGTCGGAATCTCACTCTGTCACCCAGGCTGGAGTGGAGTGGCACATTCACGGCCACTGCAGCCTCAACCTGCTGGGCTCAGGCTATCCTTCCACTTCAGGCTTCCAAATAGCTGGAACTACAGATGCATGCCACCATGCCCAGCTAATTTTTTGATTTATTGTAGAGGTAAGGTCTTGCCAAGTTGCCCAGGCTGGTCTCGAACCCCTGAGCTCAGGCAATCCTCTCACCTCAGCCTCCCAAAGTGCTGGGATTATAGGTGTGAACCACTGCGCCTGGCCTTCTAGAAGTATTTGTAAATAAGAAAACATTGACAGGGGAAGAAGTATCTCACCAAGTTGCCCAGGCTGGTCTCGAACCCATGGGCTCAGGCAATCCTCTCACCCCAGCCTCCCAAAGTGCTGGGATTATAGACATGAGCCAACGCTCCCAGCTAAAATGTCAATTTTTAAAGAGTCTTTTTAATTTCTCAATAAATTCTGCTCAAAGTTATCTGAACATGTCTGTCAGAAACTTCAATAGAGGATACATTGAGCAATCTGACACTGAGAATAAAGAATGCTGATTCAAAAATTTTATTTCAAGTATACTTTTCTGCAAGTCCCAAAATTCATTCACTGGGCTGAAAATAAAATGTAGTTCAAAAGCCAAAACACTCAGTGGAGATGATACTCATATTAAAAACAAGGAAAGAATGACCGTTATTATTTTTCTTTAGTTTATTGTACTGGAGGTGTTATCACAACTAGACAAGCAAAAAAAAAAGTAAAAATTAGGAGAAGGCAAAACAATCACTATTCCAGAGGCTAGACGTATACACTCAAGAGCCTCAACTAAAAACTGAGTGTGGGACCAGGCATGGTGGCTCACATCTGTAATCCCTTCGAGAGGCCAAGGCAGAAGGATAACTTGAGGCCAGAAGTTTAAGACCAGCCTGGGCAACATAGACCTCATATCTACATGCATAAAAATAACACCTGAGTGTGAAAGCAAGCATATAGAAATTGACAGCATTTGTAATATACGATAAACATTTAGGAAATATGAGGGGGAAAGATCCCATTTGTAATGAAGCAAAAAAGATAAAGTACCTAAATCAATAAATTAGCTGGGCATGGTAGTGCTTGCCTATAGTTCCAGATACTTAGAAGGCTGAGGCAGAAGGATCGCCCGAGCCCAGCAGTGGCTGTGAGCCTGCCACTGTACTCCCTAAGTACTGTACTCACTGTACTCTTTGTACTTCGTGAGCCTGGGCGACAGAGTGAGATTCTAACTAAAAAAAAAAAGACACATTTGTTCTTTCAGAACTAATAATGATTCTAAATTTATTTTTTAAATTAATGAAGAAAAACCAAGAAAGTGTTCTTTTATTTTTATTTTTTACTTTTTATTTGTTTGGTTTTTTTTGAGTTGGAGTCTCACTCTGTTGCCCAGACTGGAGTGCAGTGGC
>NW_007260476.1:499076-509007 GCF_000164805.1 Carlito syrichta
GCGCGCTACCACACCCAGCTAATTTTTTGATTTATTGTAGAGATGAGGTCTCGCCAAGGTGCCCAAGTAGGTCTCGAACCTGGGGGCTCACACAATCGACTCACCTCAGCCACCCAAGGCGCGGGATTACAGGTTGAGTCACCGAGTCCGGCTCTATTTTTTTACTTTTTAAGCTGAAGTCTCACTCTGTCACCCAGGCTGGAGTGCAGTGGCATGATTACAGCTCACTGCATCTTCAATCTCCTGGGCTCAGGTGATCCTTTGCCCTCAGCTTCCTGAGTAGCTGGAACCACAGTCATGGGCCACTGCAACTCACCAGAGGAAAAAAAATTAAATGGAAAAATGAGAGTAAATTATTTGGAGGCATTAAAATTCTACTAAGTTTCATTTCAGTAACATTGGGTTACTGAGGCAGAAGGATCGCCCTATGAAGAGAGAGTTCGATGGAACCACATTGAAAGTCCTGAATTAGTTTCTAAATCTTTGGGGATTTTAGACTATGAGAGAGGTAGTATCTCATAAAAGATGGTAAAGGATGAACTACTTAGTAAGAATGAAACAGTTTTTCATGGGAAAAAATAAGTTGGACACAAAAGTGCTAGAATAACAAACCACAAAAGCACTAGAGGAAAACTTGTCTGGGCACAATGGCACATGCCTGTAATCCCAGCACTTTGGGAGGCAGAGGCTATAGGATTTCAAGGCCAGCCTCGGCAACATGATGAGACCTCGTCTCTACAGTAAATCAAAAAAATTAGCTGGGCATGGTGGCGCATTCTTCTAGTTCCAGCTACTTGGATGGCTAAGGCAGAAGGTTTGTCTGAGCCCAGTAGGTTGAGGCTGCGGTGGCCACGAGTATGCCACCATACTCCAACCTGGGTGACAGTGTAACTCGACTCAAAAAAAAAAAAAGTACTAGGGGAAAACTTAAAATTTATAACCTCAAATACTCTTTTTTTTTGAGTCAGAGTCTCACACTTTTGCCCAGGCTGGAGAGTAGTGGCACAATCACAGCCACCACAGCCTTGACCTGCTGGGCTCAGGCAATTCTTCCACCCCAGCCTTCCAAGTAGTTGGAACTACAGGTATGCATCACCATGCCTGGCTAATTTTGTTTATTATAGAGATGCAGTCTTGCCATGTTGCCCAGGCTGGCCTCGAACTCTTGAACTCAGGAAATCCTGTAACCTAGAGGTCATACAAAATTACTGGTAGCATAAAACTAAACTTATGCATAGGAGAAAAAATACTGTAAGCAAAGCCAGAAGACAGATGGTAATCTTGGAGAAATATTGCAGCTCATCAATGACTAAGCTACTTTTTCTAGTTTATAAAGAACCAATACAAGCCAGGCACGGTAGGTCATGTCTATAATCCCAGCAATTTGGGAGCCCGAGGTGGGAGGATTGCTTGGGCCCAGGAGTTCAAGATCAGCCTAGGCAACAAAACAAGATCCTGTCTTTAATTATAATATAAAATATACAATTTTTTTAAATAGCCAATACAAATTGAGAGATCAACAACCTAATAAAAAAAAGAATAGGAATTCATAGGAAGAGAAATACAAATGGCTCAGACATGTAAAAGATGCTTAAATTGCCAGGCATGGTGGCTCAAGTTTATAATCCCAGCACTTTGGGAGGCCGAGGTAGGAGGATTGCCTGAGCTCAGGGGTTCAAGACCAGCCTGGGCATCTTGGGAGACTCTGTCTCTACAGTACATCAAAAAATAAGCCAGATGTGGTAGCGCACGCTTGTAGTTCTAGCTACTTGGAAGGCTGAGGTGAAAGGATCACCTGAGCCCAGCAGATCGAGGCTGCGGTGGCCATAAACCTGCCACTGCACTCCAGTCTGAGCAACAGAGTAAGACTCCAACTGAAAAAAAAAAAAAGATGCTTAAATTTACTCAAAGAGAAATGCAAATGAAAACCACATTAAGGCTGGACACAGTGGCTCACGCCTTATAATCCCAGAACTTTGTGAGGCCAAAGGGGAAGGATCTCTTGAGGCCAGGAGTTTGAGACCAGCCTGGGCAACATGACAAGAGCCTTTCTCCACAAAAAATAATTAAAGGTAAAAATTTAAAAACTACAGTGATATGACATTTTTCACCTATCAGTCTGGAAAATATTCCAAAAATGTGACCATGTACGTAGTCCTTTGGGAGTAAATCAATAGGCAGTCTCAAAGATTGTTGGTGAGTATATAAATTCATTTCATTGTTATCAAGAAAAATGTCATTCTCAAAATTAACAAATGTAGACTGGACATGGTGGCTCAAGCTGTAATCCTAGCACTTTGGGAGGCTGAAGCGACAGGATTGCCTGAGCTCAGGGGTTCAAGACAAGCCTGGGCAACTTTGTGAGACCTTGTCTCTACAATAAATTTTTTTTAAAAATAGCCAGGCATACTAGCCTGTGCCTGTAGTCCTCGCTACTTAGGAGGCTGAGGCAGAAGGATTGCTTGAGTTCAGCAGGTTGAGGCTGCAGTGGCCAGGAGTGTGCCACTGCACTTCAGCCTGGGAGACAGAAAGATTCCAAATCAAAACAAAAAAATTAACAAATGTACCTATCTTTCCACCTACCAATGTCTCTATTAGAAATATGAGCCGGGCTCGGTGGCTCAGCCTGTAATCCCGCACCTTTGGGAGGCTGAGGTGTGTCGATGGCCTGAGCCCGCGGGTTCGAGACCCACCTGGGCAGCGAGACCTCATCTCTACAATAAATCAAAAAATCAGCCGGGCGTGGTAGCGCATGCCTGTAATTCCGGCCACTTGGAAGGCTGAGGCGGCAGGATCGCCGGAGCCCAGCAGGTTGAGGCTGCGGTGGCCGGGAGCAGCCACTGCACTCCAGTCTGGGTGACAGAGTGAGACTCCAACTCAAAAAAAAAAAGAAATATGCACTACCTGCCTGCTGCATCATATATGTAGGATTTATTACAGGAATTTGACCTTAGGCCATTGGGGAGCTGGTTTAGTCCACAAGGCAGGAAGTGGAGACTGGAAGATAGACATCTAGCAGGCGGAGAGCAAGAAGTAGCTGGAGGGACGGACAGCCATTCAGGTCAGTTCCTGTTGACCTTGAAGGTGTGGATGTTCTATAGGAGCAGGAGCCCTTTGTTTGGAAGTTAACCACACCTGTAGCTGCCCAGAGTCAGAGAAGCTGAAGGAAGATACAAGATGGGGGGAAAAAGTATCGTTTCATGTTTCCTAATAAGCAATACTCAAACAACATTCTAGTATCTAACATGAGGTATGCAGTGGCACCACTGCAGGCCTTGGCTGCTGACTCAAGCCCGTGGAGGAAAAGCAAAAGCAAAAGTAAGTAAAAGAAAAGTTGACTAACATCTGGCAGAGCTAAATCAAGTCACTTTTCATCAAATCAATATTCAAAAAAAATACCCTGCATGTTTCACATGAGTAGCTGTTTCACACACTGAGTAGCAAGATGCTGTTACATGTTTTTACATGTTTATTCTTTTCTATAAGGGCCAAGACTGTCTTCACAGTAGATCATGGGAAAGTCCACAGAGATCTTCCCAGCTGTCATGACCAATACTGGGCAAACTTTGTTGTCAGTGATTTAATATTTAACCCAGGTTATAACTCCATATGCATTATTTCCCCCCCCCCTTTTTTTTTTTGAGTCAGAGTCTCACTCTGTTGCCCAGGCTGTTATGTGGTGGCATATTCACGGCCACCGCAGCCTCAACCTGCTGGCTCAGGCGATCCTTCTGCCTCAGCCTTCCAAATAGCTGCAACTGTAGCACGCACCACCAAGCCCAGCTAATTTTTTGATTGATTTATTGTTGAGATGAGGTCTCGACAAGTTGCCCAGGCTGGTCTGGAACCCATGGGCTCAGGCAATCCTCTCACCTAGGCCTCCCAAAGTGCTGGGATTATAGGCATGAGCTGCTGTGCCCAGCTCATCCATTTATTTATAGCTCCTAAATCTGAATACAGTATTATCTTCTCTTAGCAATTTCAGTTCCTCAGAATAGTATTTTGCAAGATAATTTAACATTTATAGTATTGTATTAAATACCTCATGTTAGATACTAGAATGCTGTCTGGATATTGCTTATTAGAAAACATGAAATGATACTTTTTTTGTTTTTTGAACTAGAGTCTCATTCTTTCTCCCAGGCTGGAGTGCAGTGGCATAATCATGACTTACTGTAGCCTCCACCCTCTGGGCTCAGGTGATCTTTCTACCTCAGCCTACCAAGTAGCTGGGACCATGCCTGGCTAATTTTTTGATTTTTTTGTAGAGATAAAAATCTCGCTATTTCGGTCAGGCTGGTCTTGAACTCCTGGGCTCAAATAATCCTCCCACCTTGGCCTCCCAAAGTGCTGGAATTATAGGTGTGAGATATCATATCCAGTCCAATACTTGTAGCCAATACATGTTTGATACAGTAAGCAGTGATACCCTCTCCAGTTTTGGTAAATCTTTACTGTGTTCACCATTTTACATAATAGGGTGCAAGTAAATCTGAATTTAGATGTTTAGGATTCATTTTCACACCCAGTTTTTCTTATCTGCTTCAGTAATTCTTGCACACCTATTTCTCTGAAAAAACAAATTGCAAAGTATTCTCAAGGAAGTCACTTAAAAAACTGATGCAAATATTACAAGTAATGCTAAATCCCATGAACATTTACAAAGTCCAAAAGAACACTTGTGCCCAGAAAGTAGAGATAAAGTCAACTCTGAGTTAGATAAATGAGCTAAAGAATTGAGGGCCATTAGGCCACTTGGAAAGCACATGAAAGCAGTGAGGTGTTGGTTGCTGCCACTTTTGTGTTCAACTATGCTTAGATTAATAATCAAGCTGATTAGTAATAAAGCAACAAATCTGAAAAACGTAGCCTTGGTCTAACTAACACTACCTGGCCCAGCGTGATTCAACCATATACTAATAACTTGGTACTGTTGAATAAAAATGAGTCAGATATTTATTGAACCCTATTAGAGGCCTAGTACTGTGTGCAGAGGACGCAATTATTTTAATCTGCTTATTTTAATTTAGCAGTGCATAACAGTAAGTGAGAGAGAAATCTAAGTCTTCTGATTCCTTTAGAAAGTTAAGAGAAGGATAATATTCCCCCAGCTTTTTTGGGTTTCGATTCTGTAACAATCTTGATCACTCTTTATTGCCAGCCTTGTTGTTTCCTATTGAATATTCCTACTTTGTAAATCTAAGATCCTATAATGTGAGTCAACACAAGCACTTCTCCTATCTCATGAAGTTACAGAGAGTAACAACTTTCATTCAAGTGTTTAGTATAGAGGTTGAATGATGATCTGCAGATGCTGCATTTTAGAGAATTGTTGTTTATTAAAAACTGCTTTCTAGGCTGGACGTGGTGGCTCACACCTATAATCCCAGCACTTTGGGAGGCCAAGGTGAGAGGATTGCCTGAACTCATGGGTTTGAGACCAGCCTGGGTAACTTGGCGAGACCTCATCTCTACAATAAATTTAAAAATTAGTCATGCGTGGTGGCAGGTGCCTGTAGTTCCAGCTACTTGGAAGACTGAGAAGGAAGGATCACCTGAATCCAGCTCATAGCCACTTCACTCCAGCCTGGGTGACACAGTGAAACTCCAACTCAAAAAACAAACAAACAAAAACTCTGCTTTCAGTCTGAAATACGCATCATGTATTTCACTTGACACCGTATCAGTGCCATGCTGTGAATCAGAAAGGGCTTTTGAAGCTGACCATATTACATATGACCTCACAGTTAAATTAGATTTCTGCTGTATTAGAAGTTTCTGTAGATGCCATAATAGGTTCAAAAATTCCACTTTAGTGATATTAATAAAGTAACATATGCTGGAGATATAAACATACTCTTTCCCTTATTTTCTCAGTTTCTTTTTTTAATTTCTGATTGATTTTGTGTAAATATCTTACAAAAGTTTTAAATGAGTAAAATAACTTTTCATATATATCTAGAGTGAACTCTAGCTTCCTCCTAGGATTGTTTGTTTAGTTTTTTCCTATTTTGAAACAAATATTTTACTTATTGATTTTTAATTTTTAACATTTGCTGTTTGTATATTTTGTTGCCTTAGCAACTTGATTAGCACTTAAGAAAAAGAAGTTTAAGAAAAAAGTAAACCTGGTGCAGTGTCTCAAGCCTCTAATTGCAGCACTTTGGGAGGCTGAGGCCAATGGATTCCCTGAGACCGCAGGTTCAAGACCAATCATGGCAACTTGGCGAGACCTCGTCTCTACAATAAATCAAAAATTAGCTGGGCATGGTAGTACACACCTGTAGTTCTGGCTATTTGGAAAGTTGAGGCAGAAGAATCCTCGGAGCCCAGCAGATCGACGCTGGGGTGGCCATGAATGTGCCTTTGCACTCTAGCCAGGACAACAGAGTGAGACTCCAACTCAAAAAAAAAAGAAAAAAGTAAAAAAGTAAGTCAGGTACAGTGATTCAAACCTCTGTTCCCAGCACTCTGGGAGGTGGAGGCGAGAGGATTGCCCAAGTTCAAGGGTTCGAGACCAGCCTGGGCAACTTGGTGAGACCTTGTCTCTACAATAAATCAAAAAATAAGCCAGATCTGGTAGTGCATGCCTGTAGCTCTAGCTACTTTGAAGGCTGAGGCGGAAGTATCTCTTGTCTCCTGAGCCCAGCAGGTCAAGGCTGCGATAGCCATGAGAGTATCACTGCACTTCCCCTGGGCAACAGATTGAGACTCCAACTCAAAAATAAATAAATAAAAGGCCAGACGCAGTGTCTCACATCTATAATCCCAGTATTTTGGGAGGCCGAGGCAAGAGGATTGCCTGAGCCCATGGGTTCAAGACCAGCCTGAGCAACAGTGTGAGACCTCATCTCCACAATTAAAAAAAAAAATTAGCCGGGCTTGGTAGCTAGCGCCTGTAGTTCCAGCTACTTGAAAGGCTGAGGCAGAAGGATTGCCAGAGCCCGCAGGTCGCAGCTGCGGTAACCAGAAATGTACCACTGCCCTCCAGCCTGGGTGACAGAGTGAGACTCCAACTCAAAAAAATAAAGTCCTAATCCAGTTCTGCTGCCTAGTACTGGACAACATCTGTATTCCTCTTGGCCTCTCTGGCTATCCAACAAGATGGCATTTATATAAGAGCTGCACAGTTTTCTTTCTTTGTTTATTAATTTATTTCTGAGTTGGAATTTCACTCTGTTGCCCAGGCTGGAGTGCAATGGCACACTCATGGTCACCACAGCCTCGAAGTGCTGGGCTCAGGCAATCCTTCAGCCTCGCCCTTCCAAGTAGCTGGTACTACAGGCGCATGCTACCATGCCCGCATAATTTTTTTTTTTTTTTTATTGTAGAGATGAGGTCTCATCATGTTGCCCAGTCTGATCTCAAACCCGGAGGTTCAGGCAATCCTCTCGCCTCAGCCTCCCAAAGTGCTGGGATTACAGGCTTGAGCCATCATGCCCAGCTGAGTATGGTGATGTAAAGAACTTGGGAAAATAATTTGTGCAGGCTGCAACTTCAATTGCCGCCATCATGTTGCTTCAGGATTTCTGGGTCTTATCCAAAGCCAACTTCATATAACTCTTGCTCAAAATCAACTAATCACTGACAAATTATGTAGACATCTACTTACAGTAAATAAGGATGCTACCATATTATGACACACATACTAAACAGAAGTCTGTCTATCATTTGGCCCAACCTAGCTTTCTAAAACATCAATTCAGTCCAGTACTTATTCAGAAGAGATCATGTTTACTTCAACAATAAATAAGCTGGAAAGTATAGATAATATTTGATCACATGGTATCTTGTACATGTGTTTGGCTTATTGGTATTTTTTGTATTAAAATATCTCACTTCTTTGGAAGTAAACACTAAAAACCTAAACCATACATCGTATCTCCTTTTATAAGGGACAGTTAAAATAATTTAACCCTTACTTTATTCACACATGCTTTTAAGAGACAGAACTATAAAAGTCTTTGGATAAATTACATGATCACTACTGTATATTTGCTCTTGGTTTTGATAAGCATTAATAGGATTTTGAGGCTGGGCGTGGTGGCTCACCCCTGTAATCCCAGCACTTTGGGAGATGGAGGTGAGAGGATTACCTGAGCTCATAGGTTCGAGACCAGCCTGAGCAACTTAGTGAGACCTCATCTCTACAATAAGTCAAAAAATTAGCTGGGAGTGGTGGTGCATGCCTATAGTTCCAGCTACTTGGAAAACTGAGGTGGAGGGATCACCTGAGCCAAGCAGGTTGAGGCTGCGGTGGCCATGAGCATGCTACTGCACTCCAAGCCTGGATGACAGTGATGCTTTCACCATATGAGCCCACAGTAAGAAGGTCTATGGTGAAGCAGGCCCTCACCAGTGACCACATTTGTCAATGCCTTGAGCTTGAACTTCTCAGCCTCCAGAACTGTGAGAAATAAAGTTTGTTGTTTATAAGCCACCCAGCTTATGTGTTTTGTCATAGTATCCCAAACAGACTACAACACTGGCGATTCTACATTGACATCCAACCTCAAGAAACTTTCACCCCTCTGGATTAGGAGGCATGTGCAAATAAGGAGCAAAAGATTAGAATCAGTACTAAATGTCCATCAACAGGGGCTGATTAAATTTACATATGTTGCTTTTCTTTTTTCTTTTTTCTTTTGGCTTGTGTGGGGAAATGTGGGTGTGTGTGCAGAAATTTTGTATGAAAATATATATCACAGCAGAAGGGGGCTGGGAGAGTCTTTTTATCTTGGGGACACAAGTGTTACAAGTGCTTTTATCGTAGAATACTTTGTAGCTGTTAGTAAGAATGAAATGGAACTTATCTTAACATGGAACTATCTCTAAGACATATTTTTTAAGTGCTGAAAACAAGTTGAAGAGCAATAAGTGTCATATGATGCTACTTATGAAAACAATAGCCGTAAAACTAGAGCCTATATTTCTGTAACTGCACGCAAATGCCTGAAAAGAGGTCTGGAAGGTGACACGCCACACTGACAGCACTGGTTTGTAAGGAGAAGCTTAGTAGCTTTGTCTACATCATTTGAAATTTTTAAAATAATGTGTTTTTTTGTTTGTTTTTTGAGTTGGAGTCTCACTTTGTCACTCAGGCTAGAGTGCAATAGCACGCTCATGGCCACCACAGCCTCTACCTGCTGGGCTCAGGAGATCCTTTGGTCTCAGCCTTCCAAGTAGCTGGAACTACAGGCATGTATCACAATGCCCAGCTAATTTTTTTGGTGTATTGTAAAGATGAGGTCTCACCAAGTTGCCCAGGTTGGTTTCGAACCCGTGAGCTCAGGCAGTCCTCTCACCTCAGCCTCCCAAAGTACTGGAATTACAGGCGTGAGCCACAATGCCCAGCCTGAAATTTTTAGAATAATGTTTTTATGTGTGATCTTTAGAAATAAAAATACAAAAAAAAGCAGATAACTAATAAATGTTTTTTCATGACATCTAAGCCTTCGTGTAATGTCACACATCAGATTTCAGGAAGCCAGAGCCTGCAATGCTATGTCCTGATGTCAGGAAGCCCCTCCTTCACTACCTCACTGACCCTACTTGCCATCATTGGTGGGAGGAAGTTGTAGCAGAAGAGGCATGTTGTGCCCTTTTGACAGGTAAGCTGGTCAGAGGGTCTTTAGAAGAAGAGGGGCACATAGCAGTGGGTATGGAAATATCTGAGGGAAACGACGATCTCACGAGATGGAGAAAGGACAGGTGGCTGGGAGGAGCGGGTCTCCAGAGTCCTGGCGTCGATTGTCCCTCCCCATCTGCCCTGTGTTGCATTGTTGTCATCACATGTTTATCTCTCAATTTGTTCCAGAAGGCAGACAGAAATCTCTTTTTTTTCTTTTCTTTCTTTTTTTTTTGAGTTGGAGTCTCACTCGGTCGCCCAGACTGGAGTGCAGTGGCCGCTCCCGGCCACCGCAGCCTCGAC
>NW_007260476.1:509973-511233 GCF_000164805.1 Carlito syrichta
GCTGCCCAGGCGAGTCTCGAACCCACGGGCTCAGGCAATCCACTCACCTCAGCCTCCCAAAGGCGCGGGATTACAGGCTGAGCCACCGAGCCCACCTCGTGGATTTTTTTTTTTAAATAAAGAAAGTTGGGCAGGCATGGTAGCTCACACCTATAATCCCAGCCCTTTGGGAGGCCGAGGTGAGAGGATTGCCTGAGCCCAGGGGTTCAAGAGCAGCCTGGGCAACTTGGCAAGACCTCGTTTCTACAATAAATCAAAAACTTAGCCGGGCATGGTAGCACGTACCTAGAGTTCCAGCTACTTGGAAGGCTGAGGCAGAAGGATCGCCTGAGCCCAGCAGGTCGAGGCTGCGATGGCCATAAGTGTGCCACTGCACTCCAGCCTGGGTGACATAGGGAGACTCTGATCAAAAAGATAATAAATAAATAAATAAATAAATAGGGTTTAATGTCGGTGACCAGCACTGACCAAGGGTGGGTTAGGACCCGCACCAGAGAATCTGGACAGCGAGAAGAGACCACTTGGAGGCAATTCTTCACGAGACTTGCAAGTTTCTAGCAAACAATTCGAACTCCATGATGCCTGACGTGCTTCACAAAACTCACATCAAGGTCACAGGTGCACAATTTCAATTGTTCAAAATGTCTTCCATAGTGTTCAATAAATCATTCATATTATACTCTTTGTTCTATACCCTGATTAATACAAAAAACTTTTCTAAGTTAACTCTAGGTTCAATCCAAGTTCACTGACTCCCAATATTTTTAACGATTAATATTATCAACTTAACACTATACTATAATCTATAAGTTTAGTTAAATGACTTAGCTGTTAGTTATACTATTATCCTATTACAATTTAACGTAATGCCTTATAACTCAGTTAAAACTTATTCTTAAACTACCAAACTTTACTATAATTCATATGTTTCATATGTCTAAACTTTAATTTTTATATGATCTAGTGATTGGACTTTAATACTATGCCATATCCTATTAAGCTAATACCTTATCATTAAATCTTATAATTATCATTAACGTATGATTTTTAAAATCATAATACCATAATTCTCATTTTATTCTAATAAAACGATGACTTTAACCCAAAACTTAAATCTTTTTTCCTAGTATATTAATACATGGCTATGTGTAAAATTTCCTATTGTCATATTAGAAGCAAAACAGCACCGTTGGGAAAATTTCGGTATACTAATCAAAGGATCTTAAAATTGGCCTACAGGAATAGGAACTAAAGTCATAA
>NW_007260476.1:511858-527294 GCF_000164805.1 Carlito syrichta
AATCTTCCAGATGGGCCTTTACAGGCCTCAGTCATGTAGCTATAGATGTTGGCTCCCAACAGTTTAAGCCATTGGGTTCAAAGAGAATAGTATGCAGTTCAAAGGAGTAAGTCCCGGGACTCTCAGGTGATACCAAGTAGGGAGGTCAGGAGGAGAAGCAGACAAGGGGCCAGGGATGAACGGGGGAGTCTCATTAACTGGCGAGAGCAAGTTGCAGCACATTATATCCTGGAGGAAGAGCCAGGCCGCCCACCTAGCAGCAGCACTGCTTCTGGCAGCAACATTTCTGCTGGCAACAGCCCTTCCCACAGCCGCAGCCACAGCCACATGAGCCACAGCTGCAGGTGTGGCGGCAGCAGCAGACCACGGGGGTGCTGCAGCAGCCCCCACAGCAGCCGTGGCAGCAGGGGCAGCAGTTGGAGCAGCAGCCCACCCGGTAGCACCTGCAGCTGGTGCGGCTGCCGCAGCCGCCGCAACCACCACCACAGCCACCGCAGCCGCCACTGCAGCCACCGCAGCCACCACAACCACAGCAACCCATGGCGTCAGTAGAAAGGACTCAAGTGAAGTGAGGAGGGAGGACTCAGGAGAAGTGAGGGAGGTCTGGTGCCCCGTTCTGCTGGAGGAGGCCCTTTTATACCATCTTGAGGAGGATGGTGATGGAGTGACCCAGGACACATGACAAATGGTCACTTCCTTGTTACTATTTATCCTGGTGTTCATAAAAGAATCTTGAGTTCCTTCTCATCTATATTCTCACTGAAAACACTTGGCTTAATAAGAGTTAAGTTTTAGAAGAAAATTTTCTAAAATTGTAACGCTCCCATTTCCATATTAAGAACCAGCCTTCATAGATGTAAAAAACATGGAATGTGTGACATACAAGACAGGGGAATATGAGGCACCATCCCCTAAGATGGCAGGAGAACCAGGGCTCAGTCCTGGGCTATGATTTCTCTGCCGTCCTTGTCCTTTGTTCTGTGTGGAGCCTTCTCCCTTCTGAGAGCTTATGTCCTAAGAGAGCCTTCATTCTCCATCCTACTTGTGCTGACTGTCTGACAAATACTACAGAAATGTACAGAGCTGTTTATCTGAGTGAGACCTTTACTAGGAATGAGAGACTGGTGCTGGGTCTAGCCCATACTTAAGGGGTCCCAAACTGCAGTCTCCCTTCTTTCCAGTCAGTTTCATGATAATTCCAGTATAGCCCAGGTGGACATTTCAAAACAATAACTAAGCAAATTAATATATCTATATAATTACATTCTATATATTAATTTATTATATATTAGATATATATTAATTATATATGTGCGTGTATGTATGTGTGTGTGTGTGGCCAGACTGGGTGGCTCACACTTACAATCCCAGTACTTTGGGAGGTTGAGGTGGGAGGATTGCTTGAGGTCAGGAGTTCAAGACCAGCCTGGGCAGTATAGCCATATCTCTTCTCTACAAAACATTAGAAAATCAGCCAGGTGTAGTGATGTACACCTGAGTCCCAGCCACTTGCAAGGCTGAGGCCAAAGAATTGCCTGATCTCAGGGGGTCAAGGTTGTAGTGAGCTGTGAGCATGCCACTGCACTCCAGCCTGGTTTGCAGAGTGAGACTCCAACTCAAAAACACAAATAGGCTGGATGCGGTGGCTCACACCTCTTAACCCAGCACTTTGGGAGACTGAGGCAGGAGGAATGCTTGAGCACAGGAGTTCAAGACCAGCCTAGGCAACATAGAAAGACCTTGTCTCTACAAAAAAAAATTGTTTTTAAATTAGCCTGGCATGGTGGTGCATGCCTATAGTTCCAACTACTTGGAAAACTGAGGCAGAAGGATGGCCTGAGTCTAGGAGGTCAAAGCTGCAGTGAGCAGTGATGGCACCACTGCACTCCAGCCTGGGCAACAGAGTAAGATTCTGACTTTTAAAAAAGTGGGGAGGCCAGGCATGGTGGCTCACACCTATAATCCCAGCACTTTGGGAGGCTGAGGTGAGAGGATTGCCTGAGCCCATGGGTTCAAGACCAACCTGGGCAACCTGGCAAGACCTCATCTCTACAATAGATCAAAAAATTAGCCAGGTATTGTGGCACTTGCCTGTAGTTCCAGCTACTTGGAAGGCTAAAGTGGAAGTATCAACTGAGCCCAGCTGGTCAAGGCTGCGATGGCCATGAGCAGTGCCACTGCACTCCAGCCTAGGCGACAGAGTGAGAGACACCAACTCAAAAATAAATCAATAAATAAAAGAAAACATCACTCTTTTACGTGTCACTAAGAAAAATGTTAGAATCTCTCTGTGACAGACAAATGTTCTTACAGCCTTCTTCTATAGAGAGATTTTTTTTCTTAATTCAATACATTGAGGGTATAGTCTTATCCATATTTAGAACCTGATCAAAGATCTACACTCTTCCTTGAGATTTCCCTGTAATCTTAATCAAGGTTTAAGCTTTAGGAGAAACCAAAGAGAGTGTACACTTGCTTGGACTGCCATAACCAAATATAACAGACAGGATGGCTTAAACGACAGAAATTTATTTGCTCACAGTTCTGGAGGCTGGAAGTCCAGGATCAAGGTGCCATCGGGGTTGGTTTCTGGTGAGACCTCTCTTCCAGGCTTGTATACAGCTGCCTGCTTGCTGTGTCCTTCCTCATGTGTGTGTGCACAGAGAAAGCTCTGGTATTTCTTCCTCTTCTTATGACACATGTTTCACCAGATTAGAGTCCCATCCTTATGACCTTAGGTAACTTTATTTATATCCATATGAAGATTTTATCTCCACATACAGTCATATTGGGGGTTGGGGCTTCCACATAAGGATTTTGGAAGGACACACTTCAGTCCATAACAGATGGTAACTCTAATATAATTCAAAATTCAAAGGAAAGTCTAGTTGGCATACCACATAATGTACTTCAATTACATAAGTTATTTGTTATTTTCATATTTATTTTTAAATTTTTTCTTTTTGGGCTTCTGCACTAGACAGGGGTCCAGTCTCTTTCTTTCTTTCTCTCTCTCTTTTCTCTCTTTCTTCTTCCCCCCCAATCACCGACGCCGTCTCCACCTTTGGGGTACCTCCCTGCTGACTCACATCCTTTGTGCTGATTCCTTTGAACTTGTTGGGAATGTCCGGCAGGGGATTTTTTTCTTTTTTAGAGACAGGGTTTTGCAATGTTGCCCTAGCTAGTCTCAAATTCTTGGTCTCAAGTGATCCTCCACCTCAGTCTCCCAAGTATCTGGGATTACAGACACATGCCACCATGCCTGGCCATAATTTCTACAAATTATATTTTATCCATTCATGGCATCCTTGTTTTTTCCTTCCTTCATTCCTCCCTCCCTCCCTTCCTTCCTTTTCTTCTTCTTCTTCTTCTTCTTCTTCTCCTCCTCCTCCTCCTCCTCCTCCTCCTCTTCCTCTCTCTCTTTGTCGGAGTCTCACTCTGTCACTCAGGCTAGAGAGCAGTGACATGATCATAGCTTACACAGCCTTGAACTCTTGGACCCAAACAATACTTCTGCCTAAACCTCCTGAAATAGCAGGAACTACAGGCCCACACTACCACCCCCAGCTGTTTTTAAAAATGTTTTCTAGCCGATCCTGGTGACTCAGCCTGTAATCTCGCACTTTGCTATTACTAATTATTTCTTAGCTGGGCACAGTGGTTCATGCCTATAATACGAACACTTTGGGAAGCCGAGGTGAGAGGACTGCCTGAGCCCACGGGTTGAAGACCAGTCTGGGCAACTTGGCAAGACCTCATCTCTACAATAAAAAAAAAAAAATTAGCCAGGCATGGTGGTGCATGGCTATAGTTCCAGCTACTCGGAAGGATGAGGCGGAAGGATCACCTGAGCCTTTGCAGGTCAAGACTGCGGTGGCCGTGAGCACGCCACTGCACTCCAGCCTGGGTGACAGAGTGAGACTTTAACTCAAATAAATAAATAAATACATAAATAAAAATAATTACTATTATTTCTCTAAATGTCAGATATTCAGGCATACACATTTTCTTGAGCTGCCCAAGTTGTGATTCAGCTGCCATATTGTTAGTATTTTCCTAGGACAGTCACAGTTTCAAATATCTCATGATGCCTAATTCAATAGCAGAGCACATGCTTGGGGTTTTGCAAGCTATGGTCACAGTACAAATGGGACCATCAGAGGGCATAAGAGAAGACATGCTGCATGAAGCTAACAATTCCGCATGGTATTGGAAGAGGTTCCATCTATAGTAAGACCTTTTCCTGGAAACTACTTTAGTGTTTCATATGAACCAGGTGTTGTTCTAGGTTCCACAGTTAGCTTATTTTCAATCAGGAGGTTTGGAAACACCACCCTCAGGCCAGATGCAGTGGCTCACGCCTGTAATCTCAGCACTTTGGGAGGCAGAGGCAAAAGGATTGCCTGAGCTCACAGGTTTGAGACCAGCCTGGGCAACATGGTGAGGCCTCATCTCTATAATAAATCAAAAAATCAGCCGGGCATGGTGGCACATGCCTACGGTTCCAGCTACTTGGAAGGCTGAGGTGGAAGGAACACCTGAGCCAAGCAGGTCGAGGTTGCAGTGGCGGTGAGCATGTCACCGCACTCCAGCCTGGGTGACAGAGTGAGACTCAGACTCACAAAAAAAAAAAAAAAAAAGGAAAGGAAAGAAAAGAAACACCAGCCTCCATTTTTTTCCATTTGCAGCAGAGAAATAGAAATTAAACAGCAAGCTTCATTCCCTACAGTATCAGCTTCTGTTCCATCTGATCTTGGCCCAGATTAGAACAATATATCATGGCTTCATCTACATTTTTTTTTTGAGTCGGAGTCTCCCTCTGTTGCTAAGACTGGTGTGCAGTGGCACGCTCACGGCCACCGCAGCCTCAGCCTGCTGGGCTCAGATGATCCTTCTACCTCAGCCTTCCAATTAGCTGGAAGGACAAGCGTGCACCACCACTCCTGGCTATTTTTTTAAAATTTATTGTAGAGATGAGGTCTTGCCAAGTTGGCCAGGCTGGTCTCGAACCCATGGGCTCAGGCAATCCTCTCGCCTCGATCTCTCAAAGTGCTGGGATTACAGGCTTGAGCCACCACATCAGGTCTTCATCTACATTTGTAGGGTTTTTTTTCCTGTCTTAATACTAAGGGTTAAATTAAAAATTCATTTAATTTATATAATGTATAGGAAATGAAATGCCCAGATTTCCATTTTCAAGTATCTAATTTTGGTAGACCCTATCCCCAACCTCCAATCTGTAGCTTTCTAGTCTCAAGAGTTTATTCTGAGAATAGTGTAGAAAATATTGGGATTTTTTTTTTAAAGGCCATAAAGCATTATTGCCAAAATAACAATGAGAGTCAAATTATTTACAAATTTCTGTTTTTGTTTTTGTTTTGTTTTTTGTAGAGACAAGATCTCACTATGTTGCCCAGGCTGTTCTCAAACTCCTGGTCTCAAGCAGTTCTCCTCTCTTGACCTCCCAAAGTGCTGGGATTACAGGCAAGAGTCCCTGTGCCCAGCCCATTTACAAATTTCTTATCTCTTGCTTAGCTTTTCCAGGCCTTTGAAGTTAAAAAGAAAAAGAAAAAAAGGTTGGGGAGGGTGAAAAAATATTGGGATATGTGACTATGTCTACTCCAGAAACAGTATTTTTGTGGGATTAAGTTTGAGTTCCTTTCCTTAAAGCAGGGTGACTCTTGAGAGGTGAAAACAGGCTAAATTACCCAAAGCAAAGTCTTGAAATATTACAGGAGGACACATTCCACGCTCTGTTTCTACTGCACACAAAATGAGAATCTTGGGCAACACTGTCATTTCTTTGTTTCCTTCATGAATGCCTTTACCCCTTCCTCATCTCAGAACGACTATAAGGACAACTGGCCTACTCTAACAACATACGTGGGCTTTGGGGCCATCATGTGAAATTCAGGGAGCTGACTGACACACCCAGCTCCTTGAGCTACACTCACAGGTGAAGAGAAGAATGCTGGACTGCTGCCAGCTGCCAACGTTTTGAAAGAGGTTGTGTGAGAATGGGTAGTGAGCAATACAACAGGAAATATAAGGCCGCACACTAATATTTGCAATCAAGGGAGGCAGAGGTCTGAACCTTGATCTCAAGAGACTGAATTGCTTTTGAGATCCTGGAAAGAGAGACTTCATCAAAGAAAACGATTGGGGGAAAACAATGCAAAGAACTTCAGAGATAAGAGATAAGGTAAAATATCACAGGGGAAGAGAGGAGTGTGTGGACCCTTAAAATTCATCCCAATTAGATGTGCCAGAAAAAAAACTGTGACTTTGGAGAATACCTATAGCATGAGATTAAATTAAGAAACTAATGAAATAGCCAGAATGCAAGCAGTGTTCTAGTCACTGACAAAACCAGGTACTGAGCA
The DNA here is from genome assembly GCF_000164805.1 of Carlito syrichta. Taxonomy (NCBI): domain Eukaryota; kingdom Metazoa; phylum Chordata; class Mammalia; order Primates; family Tarsiidae; genus Carlito; species Carlito syrichta. The sequence goes on from NW_007260476.1 coordinate 518,242, forward strand.
AATCTGTAAACTTATTCTCACTGAGTAGTTGTTAATATGATAGCATGATTTATTTATCTATTTTTAAATTATTATATTATTATTATTATTTGAGTCAGAGTCTCACTCTGCCGCCCAGGCTGGAGTGCAGTGGCACGCTCATGGCCACCGCAGCCTGGACCCGCTGGACTCAGACAATCCTTCCGCTTCAGCTTTCCAAGTAGCTGGAACTATAGGCGCACGCCACCACACCTGGCTAATTTTTTATTTATTTACTGTAGAGATGAGTTCTACCAAGTTGCCCAGGCTGGTCTTGAACCTCTAGGCTCAGGTAATCCTCTCACCTCTGCCTTACAGGCGTGAGCCACTGCACCTGGCTATTTACTTTATTTATTTATTTATTTATTTATTTATTTATTATTAATTTTTTTTTTTTCGAGTCAGAATTTCACTCTGTTGCCCAGCTTGGAGTCCAGTGGCACACTCTCAGCCACCACAACCTCAACCTGCTGGGCTCAGGCAATCCTTCTGCCTCGGCTTTCCAAGTAGCTGGAACTACAGGTGCGTGTCACCACCCCTGGCTAATTTTTCCATTTATTGTAGGGACAAGGTCTCGCCAAGTTGCCCAGGCTAGTCTCGAAACCCTCTGCTCAGGCAATCCTCTTGCCTCAGCCTCTCCCTCCAAAAATGCTGGGATTATAGCCTTGAGCCACTGGGCCCAGCTCATGATTTATTTTTAGTACAAAGATAAGTCAACCCTCTCCCATTGCCAAGGCAGAGGTTTCATGAATCTGTGGTGATAAAACTTTGGCTTGGTTTGTCCTGTTTGCTGAAGAGCGTTCAAAGCTCCTCCGGGCTGTACTTGATTGCTCAGTCGAGATTTGTGGCAGGTGCTATCTACCCAGTCCGCCCTGTAGCCAGGAACGTTGAGATTGTGGCTGACTGTAGCTGGCCTTGAGTCCTGGTGGAGTAGAAGACAGAACTCCAGGCTCACCTCGTTAATTCCTTGGTTGCTAACACTCTGTTTTGGACTAAAGCCTCTGCTGCACTTGCTTTCAAGACCACAAAGGTAAGCCCAGCCACGCTTTACTTACCTGCTGCAGGTAGCTGAGAAAAGTCGTCTTTTTATTTGTTGCTTCACACACTAGTTTCCTCAAATACAGAACCACTCTGCTTGATGAGTCCTGAGTGGAGGGTTTATGTTGCCCGGAGAAAATCCCCTTCTCATCATTTATCAGAGTGTGCTCTGATAATGCATCATCTGTTTTTTGTTTTGTTTCGTTTTTTGAGTTGGACTCTCACTCTGTCACCCAGGCTGGAGTGCAGTGGCGTGTTCACTGCCACCACAGCCTCGACCTGCTGGGCTCAGGCGATCCTTCTGCCTCAGCCTTCCAAGTAGCTGAAACGACAGGTACGCGCCACCACACTCAGCTAGATTTTTTATTTATTGTAGAGATGAAGTCTCGCCAAGTTGCCCAGGCTGATCTTGAACCTGTGGGCTCAGGCAATCCTTTCACCTGGGCCTCCCAAAGTGCTGGAATTATAGGTGTGAGCCATTGAACCTGGCCAGATCACTGTTTCTAGTTCCTACAGCAACAGTGTGTTTAGTGGCACCAGCTACAGGCTAGAACGTGAGCTGCTGGGGGAGAGGTAAGAAGGGTCTTGCTGGGTGTGGCTTCCCAAGCCTCCCAGAGCCACTCCCAGGGCAGATGCTCCTCCCTCTGCATGAACTATTGGTTGTGTCTTGTTATTTTTTTTTATTATTCTTGTACTACTCAGACATTATCTTCTTCCTTACACCTTCCAAATGAAGGCACTGGAACCCAATCCTCTTACAAGGCACATCTCCTCTTATAGTTCTCAACTTCCATAGTCTCTTGTTTTCACAATATGTGAGTTGATACTGTCTTATTTCTTTCTGTAACTATAACAAGCCTTCCACAACTTGACTATAGAGCAATTCTGAAGGTTAAAAGTAATAAAAAGTGTTTGCATAATTGTTGGCTATAAATATTGTCTTCTGGCAAGTCAAATGTACTAGAATTGTATGTTGCACAGCTTTTTGTGTTCCTTTCATTCTTTCTTAACACTCTTCTCTGTCTAGTAGCAAAAAAGAAGGAAGAAGGAAGGAAGGGAGAGAAAGAGAAAGAAAGAAGGATTGATTCTACTACCAACTGCTAGCAGGCCGGGGTTTTCTTGTCGTCTGTATTTTGTCTTGAATTTACTGCATGTGGCCAGAAATCTACGCAGAGGCCTTGGTCAGTGAAGTGTTAGTGTCCTGGCTGTGTGTGTGTTACTGATTGCAGTAGAAAATACTGAAAGATTAATGTCTTTTTTGGCAGGCTTAAGAAGTAAAGATGTAAAGTAATGCACTTTATTTACAATCCTTCACCAGAAAGTTAACCCTATTTGTGTCACAGCAAGTAGAGACAAAGAAGGAATGAGATTGAGCTAGGTCTTACTAGGATAAAATAAAGTATGAAACATTGCTCATTCCAGAGGAAAGGGGGAAAAATTGCATCAGAACAGAAATGGCAATAGCCAAGTAATAATTTGTATGGAACTCTTATTTCTAGCCCTCACCAGGTCTGTTATGAAGTTCTTTGCGTAAGTGGAAGGATAATTCAGCGGTCATTGATTTTTATAATTTTCCATACATTGGAGAGGGAGTACAACACTTTACTCAAAATTATATGCCATTAGGTGCAAAGCATCTCTGAAGCAACCTCCAAAATTCTGTTGGTGGCACCAGCCACAGGCTAGAACGTGAGCCCCTGGAGGAAGGTTTAAGAAAGCGTCTTGCAAGCCGGGCTCAGTGGCTCAGCCTGTAATCCTGTGCCTTTGGGAGGCTGAGGTGAGTGAATTGCCTGAGTCTGGGGTTCGAGACCCGCCTGGGCAGCGAGACCTCATCTCTACAATAAATTAAAAAAAAAATCAGCCTGGCGTGGTAGCACATGCTTGTAATTCCGGCTACCGAGAAGGCTGAGGCGGAAGGATCACCGGAGCCCAGCAGGTCGAGGCTGCGGTGGCCGGGAGCGGCTACTGCACTCCAGTCTGGGCGACAGAGTGGGACTCCAACTCAAAAAAAAAAAAGAAAGAAGGGGTCTTGCTTGGTGTGGCCCCCAGAGGCCTCACTGTTAGAGCTGGCTCTCAGTGCAGATGCTCCTCCCCCTACTGCTGAACTTTCCAGTCACGGACTTTTCCAGATGAGAATTAACCACCCTGTCACCAGAGGCCTGACAATCCCAGTTTCCACCAGTAGATGTCACTAGCAGTAAATAGTACAGGATCACGCAGGCCTAAACAGCATTTAGTGGCTTAAACTGTTCAAAGATTCATGGAACAGATTTCAAGAATTCATGCTCCACTTATTATCACGTGGAGAAATGAGTGACCATTTAATGGATATTTATTTATTTTTATTTATATTTATTTATTTATTTGAGTTGGAGTCTCACTGTTGCCCAGACTGGAGTGCAGTGGCCGCTCCCGGCCACCGCAGCCTCGACCTGCTGGGCTCCGGCGATCCTTCCGCCTCAGCCTTCCGAGTAGCCGGAATTACAGGCGCGCGCTACCACACCCGGCTAATTTTCTATTTATTGTAGAGATGAAGTCTCACCAAGTTGCCCAGGCGGGTCTCCAACCCGCAGGCTCAGGCAATCCACTCACCTCGGCCTCCCAAAGCGCTGGGATTGCAGGCTGAGCCACCGAGTCCGGCTAATTTTTTTTTCTTTTTTTTGGAGTCGAAGTCTCACTCTGTGGCCCAGGCTGGCAAGCAGTGGCACGCTCACGGCCACCACAGCCTCGACCTGATGGGCTCTGGCGATCCTTCCACCTCAGCCTTCAAAGTAGCTGGGATTTCAGGCATGTGCCATGATGGCCAGCTAATTTTTTGATTTATTGTAGAGATGAGGTCTCTCTAATTTGCCCAGGCTGGTCTCGAACCCATGGGCTCAGGGAATCCTCTTGCCTGGCTCTCCCAAAGTGCTAGGATTATAGACATGAGCCACCATGCCCAGCTTAGTGGATATTATTTATTTATTTATTCTATTCATTCATTCATTCATTCATTCATTCATTCATCTTTTTGAGTCAAAGTTTCACTCTGTTGCCCACACTGGAGTGCAGTGGCATGATCAGGGCTTACCGCTGCTTTCCACCTCAGCCTCCCAAGTAGCTGGGACTACAGGCACATGCCACCATGCCCAGCTAATTTTTTTTTTTTAATGTAAATACAGGTCTCAAACTGCCCAGACTGGTCATGAGCTCCTGGACTTAAGCAATTCTCTTGCCTCAGCCTCCAAAGTGCTGGGATTACAGGCGTGAACTACCATGCCCAGCCGATACTTATCATTTTATATTCCAACCTCTGGGAGTAGCCAGCAAGGACAGAGGAGGCAGTAAACATGACTATGGAACAACTTGAAAACAATAAGAGAATGGGCCTGAGAACGTCATGCTCCAACCCAGTAATTACAAGAAACAGAGAAAAAAACTTTGGATTCTTACAGAACTGGATTCTTAACTACAGTCTTAGACAAACCACTTTGTGCCTCTCTGGGTTTCTGCTTTCTTAGCCACCACATGGAGATAATACCTACTTTGCAAACTTTATAAAAGATTAGAAACTCAGTCCACTGCATCAAACTGTGGCCACTCCATCAGTAATACCAGCACTTGTTAAACGTGGGTACTTGGGCTTCAAACTTGACCTATTAAATAAAAAGCTCTAGAGATGACCAGGGAATTTATATTTTTGTCAAGTCAAATGAGTAGCTTGACACTAAAAGCTACTCATTCAAGTCTTGGGTAGGCCGGGCGCAGTGGCTCAGCCTGTAATCCCAGCACTTTGGGAGCCCGCGGGTTTGAGAACCACCTGGGCAACTTGGCGAGACCTCATCTTTACAATAAATCAAAAATTAGCCGGGCGTGGTAGCGCATGCCTGTAGTTCCAGCTACTCCGAAGGCTGAGGCAGAAGGATTGCCGGAGCCCAGCAGGTCGAGCCTGTGGTGGCCGGGAGCAGCCACTGCACTCCAGTCTGGGTGACAGAGTGAGACTCCAACTCAAAAAAAAAAAAAAAAAATTTGTCTGTGTTCGACAGGAGACAGCTCAGACTGAGTGTTGTTGGGTCAAGAAAGGATTTTCTAAAATGGAAGATGTTGAATAAATTTTCAAATGAGGAGGATCAATTTAAGTAAAAGAAGTGAAATATTTCTTTTTTAAAACTGTAGTGTAAATGTACTCGGATGGGGCAAGGAACGGGAACATCATGTCCTAGAGAAGAAACAGCTCTCTTGTATCACAGAGCAGGAGAGGGCAGGGAGAGGCAGGTATAGAGTAGTTTGCAGGTTGCTGGGAGCATCAGGAAACTGACATTTGGTGGCATCCTTTTTCTCCTTGAATGAGTTATAGTCTCTGAGAATAAAGAGGGTGGGAGGCTTGGGGAACTGAGAAATACAGTGAAATTGCCAAGGTGTAGAGTGGAAGAACTGGCCAAGTAGAGAAAGCTCGCAGGACTGCCACCTACTCTTCAATTCCACTTGAGGTTGGTGATTGTACATTTATAATGGAATTGTTGTGCTTCCTTGTGAGGTTGTCTCTAGCAAGCATAAGTAAAGCAGGTGAAATATTTTTTCTAGAATAGGGTTTTTCTCCACACAGATATGACTAACACTTGGGGAAGCCATGGAGTTTGGGGCATTGGTGTGATTGTGGTGGAAGTAATAAGGGAAATGAAGAAAGAAGGCTGAGAGATTGGGATATGTTGACTTCTGATAACGCTGAAGAATAGTTCAGTGGAAGTAGTTTATTCAGTAAGCAAGGAGAGACAGCTGGAGAGCCAGGTGACTAAATTTTTTACATTAGAGGGAAAACAGGGTGTAGCGGTGAGAATGGAGAGCTTAGGTAGAGTGGAAAGAGTCTAGAAATGAAGAGACTGAGGAATTGGAAATAAATTGGAAATACATTTCAGCCGGGCATGGTAGCTTACGTCTATAATCCCAGCACTTTGGGAAGCCAAGGTGAGAGAATTGCCTGAGCCCATGGGTTCGAGACCAGCCTGGGCAACTTGGTGAGACACCATATCTACAGTAAATCAAGAAAAATTCACTGGGCATGATGGTGCATGCCTGTAGTTCCAGCTACTTGGAAGGCTGAGGTGGAAGGATTGCCTGAGCCCAGCAGGTCGAGGCTGCAGTAGTGGCTGTGAGCGTACCACTGCACTCCAGCCTGGGCAACGGAGTGAGACTCTGACTCAAAAAAAGAGGTATATTTCATGTGGATAACGAAGAACTGCAAGATAATGGAGGAACCAGGATGAACAATTGATTCCAAAGAGCTTAATGACTGAGGAAGAGAGACTGGGGGTCAGTAGGTATTAACAACTAGGAGAAAGTGGTCTAGGTGAATGAGCCTCCAAAAAAAATGAACATTTTTATTTTCTCCCCAGGGGTTGGAAGTAATTGCCTGGAGGTAGCAATGGAGAACCAGGACAATATCAATTACCACATCTATGTACCCAAGGTTATAGCTAGAAAATGATGAAGCTGATACTTAAACTCAGGATTCTGAAAAAAAAAAAAAAAATGAGAGCATTATTGCTCTCTTTGTTAGCTGTGGGAACTGATCTCCATTAAGGCTCAGCGATGACTCAGCAGATGCCATTTCATCAGTTCCTTACGTTAGAAAGACCTCAAAAATCACAAAGAACTTCTCCCTACCTTCTGTGAAGTCAGAGTAGATGGGAAGTAGTCAGTCAACTTACTTATTATTATTTTTTACCTTTTTGGTGTTGTTCTAAAGGAATATAAAGTCAATTTAAACGTCAACAAATTTTTCTTCTTGTCAGCATTGCTCTTTATTGATGTAATCCAGTTTCTGACTGTCATTGACACCTACTCTGATTAAGCAAGAGGTTGGTTGATATAAATTAGAAGAGGACAACTCATTTAATCGGTCTCTAAAAAAGGCTGTCTTACCCTGGCCCCACCTTATGCAAGGGCAGAGTGGGTGGAAGACAACATCATGTGATCTGGTAGGTCATTCCTCCCAAAGTTCTTCCCCCACTGAGAGCTGGAATTTCACCCAGTCATTCAGTTCAACCTCTTCTGATAAGCATCATCTTCCAAAGTAAGCATTATCTCTAACCTTTCTTCAAAGTGATATTACTCAAAGGACTAGCTGATTGTGTTCGCATTTATCTTTCCCTGTAGACAGAATTGACTTCCACTTAAGGATACCAGGAGCCAAGTGTTAACACATCAGTTGTTTAACACATCACATTTATTTTCAGGCTTTCTTTTATATCTAAGACCCCCCCCACACACAGACACACCCCTTCATTCCATAATCCCATTACCTCCTGGTCAGCAAGGGAGGAGGGGCTTTGTGATCCATGGAGAGTAGATGAAGCCCTGTAGTACTCAGCAGAGGAGGGGAAGGTGGACCTTATAGTAAGTTTAGTAAACTTCAAAATACTTCAAAATAAAATGAAAGATCCTGTACATTGACCATTGGCATCACCACCACCACCTTCCACGGTGTCCTTTCTTCATGGAAGAATCCTGGGTGACATTTCCTTCTATTCCCTTCCCTGTGTGGTTGCAAGTCAGCCTGCCAATTAGAAGCACTCTTCTAAGATTTGGAGAGTGGAAAATAAAAAAGCAGCCAATATTCTCCAAGGCAGTTATCTTAATTACAGTCAAACCCAGTGTAGAATTCCTTCTCAGAGAGGCCTTTGGAGAGAGAGAGAGAGAGATAACGCTTCATTACCTTAATAATATTTACATTCAAATTTCCTGAAGCTTGACAGAATATTCTCTAACATAACTAGGGTATATAAAAACAAAAATCCATTACATTTAAGCAATTACTAGAACATGTCAGATATGCCTTTTTTTTTTTTTGAGTTGGAGTCTCACTCCGTCACCCAGGATGGAGTGCAGTAGTACACTCATGGTCACCACAACCTTGGCCTGCTGGGCTCAGGCGACCCTTTCACCTCAGCCTTCCAAGTAGCTGGAAGTAGCTCACAGTCACCCCAGCATCAACCTACTGGGTTCCGACGATCCTTCTGCCCCAGCCTTCCAAGTTGCTGAAACTACAGACACACGCCACCACACCTGGCTAGTTTTTTGGTTTTTTGTAGAAATGAGGTCTTGCCAAGTTGCCCAGACTGGTCTTGAATCCGTGGGCTCAGGCAATCCTCTCACCTCGATCTCCCAAGTGCTGGGATTATAGGTGTGAGCCATAGCTCATGGCCAGATATGACATTTTTAAACCCAGAAATGCAAGTAGAAATTTTTCTTGGCCAGGTTTGGTGGCTCAGCCTGTAATCCCAGCTCTTTGGGAGGCCGAGGCGAGTGGATTGCCTGAGACCACACGTTCAAGACCAGCCTGAGGCAACTTGGTGAGACCTCGTCTTTACAATAAATAAAAAATTAGCCAGCCGTGGTATCATGCACTTGTAGTTCCGGCTACTTGAAAAGTTGAGGTAGAAGAGTCGCCAGAGCCCAGCAGGTCAAGGTTGGGGTGGCCATGAGCATGCCACTGCACTCCAGCCTGGGTGGAGTGAGATTCCAACTCAAAAAAAAAAATTTTTTTTCTTTTTTGTATACTACAAACTTTTTTTTTTTTTTAATGTGTACAGTTCAGGATTAGGTACATAAGTGGTCATTGTACATGTGAAGTTTGGGCCTCCCAAATGATCCTCATTTTGCCTGGTTTGGGATCAGGTGCCCTTACTGATGTAATACATCTCTCCCTCCCCCTGGAGCAGTGTCCTGCTGCTGTCAATCCCTTTCTTGTAGTATTATGATAAATGTTCAAGATCCACTTATGAGTGAGAGCATGTGGTACTCAATTCTTTTTTCTGTAGTATCACTGAGTATGATAGACTCTAAATCCATCCAAGTTGCTGTGAAGTCCATATGTTTGTCCTTCTTTATGGCTACATAATATTCCATCATGTATATGTACCACATTTTTTTATCCAGTACAAGTGGAAATTTTTTTCTTTTTTCTTTTTTTTTTTGAGTTGGAGTCTCGCTCTGTCGCCCAGACTGGAGTGCAGTGG
>NW_007260476.1:527314-535326 GCF_000164805.1 Carlito syrichta
TTTTTTACCACAGCTGTTACCTGGAGCAAGTGGAAATTTTTCTATAAATTTATATAATGTTGTTATATGGGTTCTCTCAGAACTAGTTCATAAAATATATGAATTTTTACCATTTTAATGGATTATGTGTGTGTGAATACTATTATGTATACTTATATATAAATACATTGGTTCTGTTTCACTGGAGAACTCTGACTGCTACAATAATCATTCTTATTTATTTAATTTTATTTATTTATTTATTTTTTGAGTCAGAGTCTCACTCTGTCAACCAGGCTGGAGTGCAATGGAACACTCATGGCCACCGCAGCCTCGACCTGCTGGGCTCAGGTGATCCTCCCACCTCAACCTTCCAAGTAGCTAGAACTACAGACACGCACCACCATGCCCGGCTAATTTTTTGATTTATTGTAGAGATGAGGTCTTGCCAAGTTGCCCATGCTGGTCTTGAACCCATCGGCTCTGGCAATTTTCTCACCTTGGCCTCTCAAAGTGCTAGGATTATAGTCATGAGCCACGGTACCCTGTCCCCATCTTATTTTATATATTTTGATCCCATTGGCTAAATCATCCAATACATGTTAACTGAGCACCTATAAAATCCTAGGAATATAGAAGTCACCAAGATGGTTAAAATCCCTTCTGTTCTGGCTCTTTTCTTTGAGAGGGAAGAAGCAAACAAAACAGAGTTAAGCATATTGATATAGCTGGTGGTGATAAAGCAAGGCAAGGAAATAGTGACCAAAGGAGGGCCATTTTGGACAGGGTAGTCTGGGAATCCCTCTCTGATAAGGTGGTGTTTGAGTACAATCTGCATGCAATGAGGAGGCACAGTCTGCTGGTCCCCGGGGTAGGAGTGTTTCCACAGGAGGAATAGGAGGACTCAAGACCCCAAAGAGGAACTCGCCTGAGTATTGTCACTGTCCACAGGTAATACTTTGATCCTGTGGAAAGTACCCTGAACTGCAGTCAGGTGACAGGTCTTGTCACTACCCAGGGGTCATTTTCCCTTCCAGTCTTTACTTCCTTTTGAAAAAGATGAAGCATTAGGGCCAGATAGATGTTTCCTATCCAAAATACCCAAAAGGTATTTCTCCCATAGTGGTCCTATGTTCCACATCTTCCTCCCAGCAGGTTCTAATGTAAAAATAAAGGCTCTGAGGAAGTTTCAGTAAAGGAGCCTGTATAGCTTTTTTTTTTTTTTTTTTTTTTTGAGTTGGGGAGTCTCATGTTGCCCAGGCTGGAGTGTGGTGGCACACTTACAGCCACCACAGCCTTGACCTGCTGGACTCAGGTTATCCTTCCGCCTTAGCCTTCCAAGTAGCTGGAACCACAGGCACGCACCACTATGCCTGGTTAATTTTTTAAATTTATTGTAGAGATGCAGTCTGGCCAAGTTGTCCAGGCTGGTCTTGAACCCCTGGGCTCAGGCAATCCTCTCACCTTCACCTCTCAAAGTGCTGGGATTACAGGCGTGAACCACCACACCCTGCTCCCTATAACTTTAACTCAGCATGTCTAGACTTATTTGGTCTCAAACTCTATTTCTATTATTAATAGAACTGGAGTCATTGAAAACTTATTTAGAATCAGTGGGCTCAAAAGAGAATTTATTTATTTAAAGTTCTTTTAATAATAAGAAATAAAATTGTACACCCCAACAGCCTCAGCTCTCCAGCAAACAGATGTATGGCTTCTTCTTTTTTGTGTGTGTGTTGGAATCTCACTCCATCGCCCAGGCTGGAGTACAGTGGTAAGTTCACGGCCACCCCAGCATCGACCTGCTGGGTTCTGGCAATCTTTCTGCCTCAGCCTTCGAAGTAGCTGGAACTACAGGCGTGTGCTGCCACGCCTGACTAATTCTTGATTTATTATAGAGACAAGGTCTTGCCAAGTTGCCCGGGCTGGTCTTGAACCCACGGGCTCCGGCAATCCACTCGCCTCAGCCATCCAAAGTGCTGGGATTGCAGACTGAGCCACCGAGCCCGGCCAATATATGGTTTCTAAATAAATAAACAGGAGCAAGAGCAGCCTTTAAACTTATTTTTAGCCGCTGAACCTTTCCTACCTACAAATTCCTCTGTGAAACATCCACAAACAAAACATCAAACCAACCATGCTTGGTCGAGATTCAGCTTAAGTCAATCTGCTGCTCTCCACCCAGTAGCTGTAATCACACTGCCCTCTAGTGTAATCTTCAAAGGAAGTTAAACCAAGTTGATTACAGAGATCTCTTCTTTCAAACTTTCCAAGACTGCTGTTTGCTAAAGCAGTAGCTCTCAAAATGAGGTCCCTAACACCACTTCAGCATCACCTGGAAATTTGTTAGAAATAATGATTAGTCCCAACTCCTTTCCACAAGTCCTACTGAGTCAGTAACTGGAGAAGGAACCAGGCAAGTCATGTTTAAGCAAGCTCTTCTGCAACATGGTAACCCCAGATCTGAAAGGTTCTTTACCTGTTCCAAAGAAGTCACCCAGAGGTCCAGCAGGGAAAGACCTTGGTTTGTTGGAACTTACAGGAGGCACCGATGGTGGCCAATTAGTGCGAAAACATCCGCACCATGGGATAGTACAGCAAGAAGTTTTATAGTCAAGCAAGCTCATTATTTAACTTGCTACATGGTGGTTACAATCACAGTAAGGGTGCCACCCACGTTGTTCTCAGCTCCACTCAATTGCCTGCTCCTGTGAGTCTTTACTGGGAATATGCATATCCTGCAGAGATCAGCCTTGGCCAGAGGCTGCTTCCAGAGGGAGAAACAGAAAGAAGCCAAATATAGGGGAAAGTGTCAATGTCCAGACAATGACCTCACACCTTCAGATGAGGAGCAAAATCACAACTCAGTCCAACTCCCATAGGTGGGGACAAGAATTTTTGTGGCATGGTGCTTTCAATTAAGAGCAAAAAATGCTGGTTATGGTGGCTCAAGCCTGTAATCCCAGCACTTTGGGAGGCCGAGGCGAGAGGATTGACTGAGCTCGGAGGTTCAAGACCAGCCTGAGCAACATAGCGAGACCTTGTTTCTACAATAAATCAAACCGGGCTCGGTGGCTCAGCCTGTAATCCCACACCTTGGGAGGCTGAGGTGAGTGGATTGCCTGAGCCCGAGGGTTCGAGACCCGCCTGGGCAACTTGGCGAGACCTCATCTCTACAATAAGTCAAAAAATTAGCCGGGCGTGGTAGCGCGCACCTGTAGTTCGGGCTACTTGGAAGGCTGAGGCGGAAAGATCGCCAGAGCTCAGCAGGTGGAGGCTGCGGTAGCCAGGAGCGGTCACTGCACTCCAGTCTGGGCGACAGAGTGAGACTCCCACTCAAAAAAAAAAAAAAAAGATATACAATAAATCAAAAATTAGCTGGTCATGGTGATTCGCGCCTGTTGTTCCAATTACCTGGAAGACTGAGGCAGAAGGATCACCTGAGCCCAGCAGATCTAGCCTGCAGTGGCTACTGAGCATGCCACTGTACTCCAGCATGGGCACAGTGAGACTGACCAAAAAAAATAGACACAGGGACAGCCTATTGAAAACCAAAAAGTTCATGAACAGAAGAGCTTCTATACTTAGCATTTGTTCAGCAGTTTTCACTTTCTGCTGTGCTTTCAGATTGAATAGGAATTAACATCCATTCCAACAATACCACTAGACTCAATTTCATTGTAGCACTGCCCTGAATAGCAAAATAAGTTTCTAGAACAGACGTGGTCATCTTTTCTTTAAAAGAAAATTTTGGTGGTGATAACACCAGTTGTGAAAAACAGATTTTGCATTGAGAAGTAGAGATGAAAAATGTGTAAATCTAACCCGTTTTTAACACATATACAGGATGTTATTTTCAGCTCAAGTCTCTCTTCTGGCCAGTCATACTACAGTTATGCTGTGTTCATGGTCAGGAAGACCAGATAAAAGTGCATGAATGGATTCGTGCAATTTCACCACAACTCTAAGAAAGATGACTTTCTTCCTTCCAGTCATCCTTCCCTAAAGGCTGCCTGAGCACTTAGGTCTCTGTTGCTAAAAAATATGGATCCTGCCACAGTTTTTCTGGGAGCCTCAGCCTCCCACACAAGAGACATTTTCATTGCCACTGTGAAACACTTATTCCCAAAACATGATAACCCAATAAAGAAGAGAGACCCAGTAAAAAGGAAAGCAATAGTTATAAACAGTGATTCTATCTCGGGGGGGGGGATCAACATAAAATAAATGTACAAATAGAATAATGACTAAACTATAAAGAAATATGTACATTTTTACACTTCAGCCTGGGCGACAGAGTGAGACTTCAAAGGAAAAAAAAAGAAATATGCACATTTTTAATTTGAAAATTTCCATTTTCTTAAAAAGACAGGTCATTTGAAAGGGTTAAATATCCTTTTATCATTTCTGTATTTAACATAGCATTCAGTTTTAAAAACTAACATTGTAGGTTTTATGAGAACACCTGCATTTTTAAACAACCACCATATGGGGTATAACCAACATTCTTTACCTAGTCAAAGATATTTATGGGTAGCTACAAAGACAAACTGGAACATTTCACTCCATATTTAAATAAAGTCTCGTCTGTCCTATTTATATTTAACACTAATGAAAGTATTGAAACATGGAAAACCAGGACAGATTTAAAGGGGAAAATATCTTTTTGTTGTTGTTGTTTTTTTGTTTGTTTTTTGTGTTGGAGTCTCACTCGGTCGCCCAGACTGGAGTGCAGTGGCCGCTCCCGGCCACCGCAGCCTCGACCCACTGGGCTCCGGCGATCCTTCCACCTCAGCCTTCCAAGTAGCCGGAATTGCAGGCATGCGCTACCACACCTGGCTGATTTTTTGATTTATTGTAGAGATGACGTCTCGCCTGCCCAGGCGGGTCTCGAACCCGCGGGCTCAGGCAATCCACTCACCTCAGCCTCCCAAATTTGTGTGGGATTACAGGCTGAGCCACCGAGCCCGGCTTTTTTTTTTTTTTTTTTTTTTTGAGTCGGGATCTCACTCTGTTTCCCAGGCTGGAGTGCAATGGCACAATCATAGTTCTCTGCAGTCTCTACTTCCTGGACTCAGGTGCTTTCCATCTTAGCTTCCTAGGTAGCTGGGACTACAGGTGTGCGCCACAATGCCTGGCTAATTTTTTGATTTTTTGTGTAGAGAAGAGGTTATGAAGTTGCCCGGGATGATCTTGAGCCTGTGGGCACAGGCAATCCTCACCTCTGCCTCCCAAACTGCTGGGATTACAGGCTCGAACCACCACACCTGGCCTCTTCTCCATTCTTACAAAGACACCACTCATTGAATTAAGAATCCATCGTATTCCAATATGACTTCATCTTAACCTAACCAAATTTCATCTGCAATGACCCTATTTTCTGAGTTTTGTTTTGTTTTTTTAGTTGGAGTCTCACTCCGTTGCCCAGGCTGAAGTGCAGTGGCACGCTCACAGCCACCCCAGTGTTGACCTGCTGGGCTCCAGTGATCCTTCCACCTCAACCTTCTGAGTAGTCAGAACTTACAGGCACACGCTACCACATCCAGCTAATTTTTTTTTTTTTTTGTGGAGACGAGATCTCACCAAGTTGCACAGGCTGGTCTCGAACCTGCAGGCTCAGGCAATCCACTTGCCTCAGCTTCCAGAAGTGCTGGGATTACAGACTAAGCCACCAAACCTGGGCAACCCTATTTTCAAATAAGGTCACATTCTGAGGTCTGGGGGTTACGACTTCAAAATACCATTCTAAGGGGTACAATCAACTCATAATTGTCCTAGCTTTGATCTCCCAAAATTTCTGTCTTTCCTACATTCACCCATCCCAACATTCCCCCCAAATCTTAACTATTCCAGTATCAGCTCTAAGTCAAAAATCTGAACTAAATATCATCAACTCAAAGTCCCCAATTTTTTTATTTATTTTTATTTTTTATTTTTAGTTGGGGTCTCACTCTGTCGCCCAGACTTGAGTGCAGTGGCACGCTCCCGGTCACCCCAGTGTCGACCTGCTGGGCTCAGGCTATCCTTCCCCCTCAGCCTTCCAAGTAACTGGAACTACAGGTGCGCGTTACCATGCCTGGCTAATTTTTGTTTTTTTAATTCATTGTAGAGACGAGGCTTCGCCACATTGCCCAGGCTGGTCTCGAACCCGTGGGCTCAGGCAATCCTCTTGCCTTGGCCTCCCATAGTGCTTGATTACAGGTTTGAGCCACCACGCCAGACCCTGTCCCCAATTTCATCATCTAAATCAGTTATGTATATGACTCAGCATATGATCACCCTGGGACAAAACTCCCCTCCATCTGTGAACCTGTGAAACCAGGCAACAAGTACCAGTGTACAAAATAAGCACAGGCATAAGACAGACATTTCCGCTCCCAAAGGGAGAATTTGAAAAGACAAAAGAGGGACAGGTGTGGTGGCTCTTGCCTATGATCCCAGCACTTTGGGAGACTAAGGCAGAAGGATTGCTTGAGCCTAGGAGGTCAAGGCTGCAGTGAGCTGTGATTCATGCCACCGTGCCACTCCTGCTTGGGCAACAGTGAGAAACAGTCTCTGGGAAATAAAAGAAAAAGAGAAAAGACAAGAGAAGTCATAGGTCCCAAGCAAGTCTGAAACCTAGGAGAGCAAGTTCCACTAGCCTTCAAAGCCTGAAAGTAATTCTTTATGGCACGATGCTCTTTTCTCTGGGCCTGCTGGACAGCAGTCCTGTTCTGTTGGGCCACCAAGATGGTGGCCCTGCCATGAGGAGGTTCTGTTGGCCCAGGCCTCTCCACCCATGGCTTCTGGCCTCTAAATCATTCTTCCTTAATTTTGTTCTGTCCCTTTCAGTCCAGACTGGCAATGGTTCTACTGGTATAACATTTTCTAACAACTTGTCAGCCTCCCATGCAATCCAAAGGGACTCAAACCATCAGACAAGAGGTCCTCCCCAGATCTTTCTTGAACAACCAGCCTCTGTTGAGATAGTCGATTGTATCCATGAGTCACATGCTTCATTTATTTAGAGAGTAGTTGTTGAGATGTTCTGGGTAGGCCAAGAAGTTCCCAGATCAAGTGCTGTTTCTTTTTTGCTTAGAAATTCCTTCTTCAATTTATCTCTTTTTTCTCACATTTTATGGTAAGCAGCAGAGAGAACCCAGGCTTCACTTCCACATTTTGCTTAGAAATCTCAGCTAAATATTCAAGTTCACCATCACTCACAGCTTCTAATTTCCTCCCAACAGCATGACATAATTCAGTCAAGTTCTCTATTTTATAACAAAGATCTTCTTTCCCTCAGTGTCCAATAGCATGTTTCCCTTGCCATCTGAGACCTCACCAGGAACACTTTTCATGTTCATAATTTTAGCTACATTCTGTACATGATGATACAAGTATTCTGTAAGACACCAGAAGCTTTCTCTATTGTTCTCTCTTCCTTCTGAACCCCCATCAAAATTGCCCTTTAAAGGTGACTGAGGCTTTTTCTGTCAAGTGCTCAAAACACTCAACCCATTACACAGTTCCAAAGGCACTGTCACATTTTTGCATATTTATTACAGCCACACCCTACTTTCCAGTACCAAAATTGATATCAACAATTCATTGAACCGTGTGATTTCCTGGGTGACAGAGAAACACACTATTGAAATGAGTCCCTAGTCTTAGCTCATGGCTTTCAAATAACAAAGTCAGTGATATGACTGTTGAAAGTGAACTAGGAGGAAATCTGCCTCGTCACCACTTAAGATGATGAGGCCACACAGTCAGTGTGCACTAATCAGAGCAGCAGTAAAAAGGAGCAGGCCAAGGTTCAGATGGAAAATGTTGATTTTCTGTTCCATGGTAAATGGAATGCTGATGTAAGAAATCAGGATAAAAAATACTTTAACACTGAGTCATGATGAGCTGGAATATAGAGATCACTTCCTTTTAATTGTTTAAAAAGTACGTATGGTAAATATTCACCAATGTAGACTATGTTGAAAAGTATTAAAATATATCAATAAAACATCCGAACGGGAAAGCATGTGTATATATATATACATATA
>NW_007260476.1:535453-540596 GCF_000164805.1 Carlito syrichta
AGTAGCTGGAACTACAGGCACATGCCACTGTGCCCAGCTAATTTTTTTTTTTTTAATTTATTGTAGCAATGAGGTCTCACCAATTTGCCCAGCCTGGTCTCGAACCTGCGGGTTCATGCAATCTTCTTACCTTGACCTCTCAAAGTGCTGAGATTATAGGCAGGAGCCACTGCACCCAGCCTAACATGATGTATATTTTGAGCAGAATCTAACTAAACTAATCAAGTGTTCCCTATGGAGGGAACAGTGGAGTGAACAAATGTAAACATTTGATTAAAGGGCAGGTAAAAATGATTTATGATTTTTCTTATATAAGTTAGTATTTATAAAGTACTTTCAGACAATGTAATTCTCTTTGCAACTTTAATTAAACTGTAAATTTACTTTTTCAGTCTTTCCTTTTTCTTATAATATAACTTTGAAATTGATTTTGTAACTTTTACATTGATTTTGTATGGATGATTAACAATCCATATTAACAGGGTCTGACATTACGAGCTTTTATTTTACCAGTCATTCATTGTCCTTGTGATTTCCTGGGTGATTGGGACTAGATCAGATTTTCTCTTTTTTTTCTTTTTAGTTGGAATCTCACTCTGTTGCCCAGGCTGGAGTGCAGTGGCCCCAGGTTGGAGTGCAGTGGCATGCTGCTCATGGCCACCACAGCTTTGACCTGCTGGGCTCAGGTGATCCTTCTGCCTCAGGCTTCCATGTAACTGTAACTACAGGCACACACCACCATGTCCAGCCAATTTAAAAAAAAATTCGTTGTAGTAATGAGGTCTCGCCAAGTTGGCCAGGCTGGTGTCAAATCCATGGGCTCGGACAATCCTCACCTCAGCCTCCCAAAGTGCTGGGATTATAGACATGAGCTACCACACCCGGCCTTAGACCAGATTTTCAAAGAAAGACAAGGAAAAAACAGTAGTATTTATTACATTAGGTGCTGCCTCGAGTCTTTGCAAACAATAAAGTGGGTAATTTTTATCTTCTTATAATCAGTAGAACTCAGAAAGGTAAAGTAATTTGAGTTAGATCCATTTGCATTTATTACATACAACAGAAACAAATATCTGATGGCCACATCGCAGTAATAGCTGAGATATTTATGAAATACCAGCATGCTCTGGCGATGAACCAGCTCCACAGCAGCCAGAGTCCCCAAGCGTCAGGATTCTCTGTCTAAAACAATGTTAATGAAGCAGAAAGGACCGCATGAGGCCAGGAGCTTGAAACCAGCCTGAGAAACATAGTGAGACCCTGTCTCTTTAAAAACAAAAACAAAAAAACAACACTAGAACAGAACAGCATCCCAGATCAGAAGTTCATCCTTTCAACGCGGCCAACTTCCTCAGGAAGGCTAGAAATTTGCATTCTAATACAATTAGAAGCAAACCAGACCATTTATCTGGTAACATTTTAACATGATTTTCCAATGACCTTTGATGCAGAAGGTTAAAAATTAACTAAAAATTACCAATTGCTTGACATATTAAAAAGTTGCCACTGGAATAACCTGGAATTGTACATTTACTATTAGTCTTTTTTTTTCCCCACAGTTCTAACTATTATTATTATTGTTGTTGTTATTATTTTGAGTCAGGATGTCACTCTGTTGCCCAGGCTGGATTGTAGTGACACGATCATGGTTTGCCACAGCCTCAACCTCCTGGGCTCAGGTGATCCTTCCACTTCAACCTCCCGAGTAGCTGGGGCTACAGGCTCATATCACCACACCTGGCTAATTTTTTTTTATTTTTTGTAGAGATGAGGTCTCGCTATGTTGTCTAGGCTGATCTTGAACTTCTGGGTTCAAGCAGTCCTCCCACCTTGCTCTCTCAAAGTGCTGGAATTACAGGTGTGAGCAATTGCATTTGACTCCACCATAATTTTTAAAAGACAGAAAAATGCCTTGGAATTAGAAAAAATTGCCTTAAGGAAGGAGTATGTGAATCTTTCATGTTGAGTTTTTGCTCCCTTCAATCTCAAAGAGACCACATAATCAAGGGGTATTGTACTGTACATGTTTTCTAAG
Organism: Carlito syrichta; assembly: GCF_000164805.1. NCBI lineage: Eukaryota > Metazoa > Chordata > Mammalia > Primates > Tarsiidae > Carlito > Carlito syrichta. Next base: position 537,489 of record NW_007260476.1, read on the forward strand.
TTCTTTCAAGTAGTCATTAGTTTTCCATAGACCATAAAGCAAGCCATTCAGTTCAGAGGGGCTGCATAGACAGAACACTGACAGATAAAATTATAATGTACCATGTACCATCTTTTTACAATACATAAAGATACTAGCAGGGGACCAACCTGGTGCCCATTCTAACCAGAATAGTGGAAATCCCACACTGGAGAAGATTTGTTGGAGCTATTTCTCACATGATCATTTATTATGGTGAGTCTTTTCATTGTGATGGTAATGGATTACCTTTGGTCAAACCAACCAACCTACCCATTTTGAGTTAAACATGTTAGAGGTGGAATTAGCAGTTATTTCCCACATAAAAACCTGAAGGCATGATCTTTCCTGGTCCTCAGAAATGGTGGGAAATGTTTCCTCCATGCCAACACCTGATTCAGAAAGAGAATCTGAGATTTCCTAGCTATAACTTCTGTTAAAAACTGTTTCTACTCTGCATTTTACTATTAGTAGCCCAGAAATTAATACTGTCTGAAAAAAAAAAACAACTTTTAAAAACTACAATGGGCTCATCAAGTGAGAAACTGTAAATTTTTCTTAAAATATGCAATTATTTAATATCTCACTTTCCAGAAGATTATTTCCAAATAATGCAAATCTCCCCTGGCTATTCTCCTTCACTGCCAGCAGGACTAATCAGTGTAATAACAAATCTAAATTGCAAAACTCTCTTGAAACTGAAGGATTGCAGGCTCCAAAAACTGCCCATGGCTTAAGCATTTCATACTCCAGTGGAAACCAGCCTGTACCAGATGATACCACCGTGTATAAAGATGGTACTTCCCCAGGCCATTGCCATGAAAGCTGGATATGAATTCTTGCATAGAGGCTAGAATCTAACCCATGTTAAGTACCTGCTACAGTGACAGGCATTATGCCAGGAAGTTACCTCATGATTACACCTGTGTGATGGACATTACGATTCCCCTCTGCAGGTAAGGGAAACTGAGGCCTCAAGACACAGAGAAGCTCATCCAGGGTCACACACCTTGAGAGGGTAGATTAGAGATTCAAAGTACTCAGTTACAGTGTCCATGTTCTTCCTACTAGGAAATCCTTTTTTCCTTATTTCAAAACTGGTTTAAGAATAACTACTTATTTTTGAGAATCGAATAGTAGATTGTAGTTTCCACTCCAGAGAACAACTTAAAATGACTTGAACAATTGGAAAACATCTTGTCCTTATTTGATTTTTTCTGGTCCATTAGAAAACCTGTTTAGTCTAATGACTGCACTTTCTTTTTTTTTTTTTTTTTTTTTTTAATTGGGGTCTCATTCTGTTGCCCAGGCTGGAGTGCAGTGGCACACTCGTGGCCACCACAGCCTCGACCTGCTGTGCTCAGGCGATCCTTCCACCTCAGCCTTCAAGTACTTGGAACTATAGGTGCCTGCCACCACACCCGGCTAATTTTTTGATTTATTGTAGAGATGAGGTCTCGCCAAGTTGCCCAGGCTGGTCTCAAACCCATGGGTTCAGGCAATCCTCTCACCTCGGCCTCCCAAAGTGCTGGGATTATAGGCATGAACCACTGTGCCCGGCCATGACTGAACTTTCAGCAAGCATTTCCAGGACACCTCTGATGAGGTGTCTCTGGTCAGAGACTGTACTAGACTCTGAAATGACAAGGCAGAATCCCTGCTCACAAGAAGCTCCTAGGCTTCCAGGAAGGCATATATGTTGACACATCAATACCTTTCAAACCCATCAGTACATCAAATTACATAGCTTGTGATTACTGACTGCCTAGTGTGTGCAGGCATTGTTTGAAAACATATCAATGTATGTAATCCTCACAACATATTATCCACAAGATGAGAAATGGGATACAAAGAGGTCCAGTAACTTGCCAAAAAGGTCACATGTTTGTAAGTAGAAGAGAAGGATTTGGACCTGATTTTCTGACCCCAGAGTCCATGGCCCTATCCGCCATGCCATACTTCTTTCCAGGGCTGGACTGGGATAAGGCATAATGAAAAGGGCGAGAAACAGAAGAGGGTCGGGAAGGCTCCAGGAAGATATCCTGGTCATCAACTGAGTGTGTGAGATCGCTCCTTTCTTTCTTTTTTTTTTTTTTTTTGATTTGGAGTCTCACTCTGTCGCCCAGACTGGAGTGCAGTGGCCACTCCCGGCCACCACAGCCTCGACCTGCTAGTCTCCAGCGATCCTTCCGCCTCAGCCTTCCGAGCAGCTGGAATTACAGGCATGCGCTACCATGCCCGGCTGATTTTTTGATTTATTGTAGAGATGAGGTCTCGCTGCCCAGGCGGGTCTCGAACCCACAGGCTCAGGCAATCCACTCACCTCAGCCTCCCAAAGGCGCGGGATTACAGGCTGAGCCACTGAGCCCGGCTGAGATCGCTCCTTTCTAAAGGGTATCCTTGTCCTGCCTTTCATCAGTGAAATTTTTTTTTTAAAAATTGGGTACACATCAGGATTGCATACATAAGTGGCTTAGGTACAAACTTAAAGCTTATCTCTGAGCATAGATTCTTACTTTTCAGTATTAGCAACGTAAATGGAAAAAAATTGTAACAAGGGCTAGAAAACCACTTCTAAGTTTTGTGTTCAGATTTTATTCATGACATGATTTTGTTAAGATATCATGTAATTCTTCTATTGATAAGTATTCAAAACAAATAAAATTACCTGGATGGATGACATTTCAAATTAGTTTAGGCTTATGCTAAGTCATTCTTCACTTTGAGTTTGATACTTAGAAAAAGCAAGGAGTCTGCTTTATAAATCTTTACTCCCCAAAGGCTTTTGTATTTATCATATTTAAATATTTATTAAAATGAGTTTTCAATTCATTAATAGCTACATTGTTACTAGGATACTTGGGGGAGGAGCCTGAAGCAGATGTTTGCTTAGTAATTGTGTCTGTTGGCAATTTTTTTTTTTTTTGAGTTAGAGTCTCACTCTGTCACTCAGGCTGGAGGGCAGTGGCATGCTTCCAGCCACTGCAGCCTCAACCTGCTGGACTTAGGTGATCCTTCCACCTCAACCTTCCAAGTAGCTGGAACTACAGGCACGTGCCACCATGCCCAGTTAATTTTTTGATTTATTGT
>NW_007260476.1:540740-580284 GCF_000164805.1 Carlito syrichta
CCGCCAGCCTCAACCTGCTGGGCTCTGGCGATACTTCCGCCTCAGCCTTCCAAGTAGCCAGATTTACAGGCATGCGCCACCACGCCCGGCTGATTTTTTTATTTATTGTAGAGATGAGGTCTTGCTGCCCAGGCGGGTCTCGAACCCGCGGGCTCAGGCAATCCACTCACCTCAGCCTCCCAAAAGTGCGGGATTACAGGCTGAGCCACCGAGCCCGGCTACTGTTTTCAAATAATTATTAATCTTCTCTTTAATCAAGAAACCCAAAAGCAAAGACTCAGCTTCCTCTGTTTTGACCTGTGACATACTTTTACTGTCACCATGATTTTTTTTTTTTTTTTCATTCTTAAGACTGAAGGACAAAAAGGGCCTGGGGGAAAGAACGCATGTTTTACAGGGGGGAAAAAATCAACTGGATTGTTAATCAATCATTTTACTTGCTTTTTTTGTTTTTTTGTTTTTCCTGTGACAGTTTAATCAACCATGAACTGTTGTCAAACTTCATCAAGCCACTCCTGGGTTTTTCCCACCATAATTCTCTGCTTATTTGGATTTTTCTCAATGATGAAACCATCGGAGCCATTTGTCATACCTTATTTGGCAGGACCAGATAAAAATATGAGCCTCAGCATGGTAAGTTAACTAACATGCTTCTCTTAGATTCAACTCTAACTAGAACTATGTCTAAGGCCTTGGGCAGGTGCAAAATATTAACACTTCTTACAATCTCTAATGTGAACAAATAGGTCTTAATGATTTGTATGTATTTGTCATGTAAAAAACAAAAACTCTTTAACTACAACAAAAATAGGGTGGGTGCAAAACAACCTTACTTAATCTTTCAGTTGTACAAAAACAATACTCCAGAATTTCATTGCATATTATCATTAACATAAAAATAAAATTATCCCCATTTTTTTTTTGAGTCAGAGTCTCACTCTGTCACCCAGGCTGGAGTACAGTGGCATGCTCACAGCCACCACAACCTCGACCTGCTGGGCTCAGGTGATCCTTCCGCATCAGTTTTCCTAGTAACTGGAACTACAGGCGTGCGCTACCACACCTGGCTAATTTTTTGATTTATTGTAGAGATGAGGTCTTGCCATGTTGCTCAGGCTGGTCTCAAAACCCTGAGCTCAGGCAATCCTCTCATATCCACCTCCCAAAGTGTTAGGATTATAGATGTGAACCACTGTGCCCAGCCTATTCCCACTTAAGAGTATAAGTCTTAGCCATTGCCTTACTAGACTCTGGTGTGGCCATGTGCTCTTTGAGCTATGACTGTTGCCATGCTTCTAGCTTTGGTCCCCTCCCCTACCTTAGGGAGGTGAATCCGCTCTTTCTTTCTCTCTAAATTACTTTCTAAATAAACTATATTTTATAATCTTAAAAAAAGAGTGTAAGTCTTAAACGATAATATGAGATTTGCAGGGGATGGCAGGGAAGGGATAAAGATGCTAAAAAAACATGTGGGCTGGGCAGGGTAGGTCAGCTTGTAATCTCAGCACTTTGGGAGACTGAGGCGAGAGGATGCTGGGTATTCAAGACCAGACTGGGCAACTTGGTGAGACCTCGGCTCTACAATAAATCACAAAAAATTTAGCCAGGCATGATGGTGTGCATCTGTAGTTCCAGCTACTTGGAAGAATGAGGTGGAAGGATTGCCTAAGCTTAGCAGGTCAGAGCTGCGGTGGCCGTGAGCGTGCCACTGTACTCCAGCCTGGGCGACAGAGTGAGACTCAAACTCAAAAAAAAAAAAAAATGTGAAAAACCTTCTGAAGATTCACCCCTCTTTATTTATAAATAGTAAGGCAGTTTTTAAACTCTTATTTCAGTCATAGAATCTAGTCCTAAGAAGCCTCTAAATCAGTACTTTTCAATGTGAAATCCCTGGACCAACGCATCAACATCATCTGAGAATTTGTTATTAATGTAAATTCTCAGACACCACCCCAGACCAATGACTCTGAAAGTCTGTTTTGTTTTTTTTAACAAACCCTCCAGGCAAATCTGATATATGCTAAAGTTTAAGAACCATTGCTTTAAGCCATTAAGCAATACCAAGATCAGACAAGGAACTGTTATCAGTTCATTTTCTTCAAGGAAAAAAATAATCAGTAACCTCACTTTCACAGGTTGGTTACTCAGCCAATGTGGTATAACCATTTGATCTTGTTTGATCTCTTTCCTAGCTGCCATCCACATTTTCCCACCTGACACCAAGGAAACTTTCCTCCTTAAACCAATTCACGATTTTTCCTCACAATAAACATGAGTGTATGGCAATCTTTTTTTTTTTTTTTCTTTTTGAGTCAGGTCTCATTCTGTTGCACAGGCTGAAGTAACATGTTCATGACTCACCACAGCCTCAACCTCCAGGCACATGTCACCATGCCCAGTTAATTTTTTTTTTTTTTTTTTTGTAGAGATGAGGTCTTGCTATGTTGCCCAGGCTGGTCTCAAACTCCTGGGTTTAAGCAATCCTCCCACCTCGACCTCACAAAGTGCTAGGATTACAGGCATTAGCCACCGTGCCCAGTCAGTATGCCAATTTTGAATGCCATTAACTGCAAACTCATTTAACTGGAAGGTATCACTAGAGTGGATTCAAGCACTTGAGACTGTCACAGAAAGCAGATCTGAAATACAACTTATCCCATGTTAGTGTCTACACCCAAAAGCCAAAAAGGGCAAGCATAAAGTTCTACCAAACTTCACGAACACTAGTGTAATGGTCTACCTGGGAACTCAAGGAGTGAGAGCACAGATGAGGTCAAAACAAAGGACCTTCTCAGGCTCAGTGGGTTTATTTCAGTTGTCTGAAAATTCAGAGAGAACAAGGATTTGAAAGAGTCTACCCCCACCTCCTTTATGTAATCCTTTATCCACTATACAATCCCTTACAGAAACAGAAATAATCACTTACTACTGATGGGCTCAGATAATTGGCTAAAGCAACTGGTGTCATGAGAAATTGTGGCTGAAATATCTTGAACAAGAGAGCTACTACCAACTAGTTTCTCATGACTCTTCCAGAGCAGCCCAACAAAGTGAAGCCAAGAACAGGAATGAGCTGTAGATTCAAGTGCATTACTTCTTCTGACATTCACTCTCAGACTGGACAATTGTTCTATATTTTCCTTATCACCCAGATGGTATCTTATTTATTTATTTAAAAGATGTGGGGTACAATTCAGGGTTAGGTATACAAATGTTCATTATGCAGATACCCTTGTTGATGAGGTGTGTTCCCCCTTCCCCAGGCAGATTCCCACTACTGCCAGTCCTGCTTCCAGATGGTATCTCATTGGTCTGGTCATTCACAACATACTGCTGCATATAAAGGTCAAGATGGTTAGATTCTTCCAGTACTGAAAGTTACTTTTTTTTTTTTGTCACCTAGGCTAGAGTGCAGAGGCACACTCACGGCCACTACAGCCTTGACCTGCTGGGCTCTGGTGATCCTTCTGCCTCAGCTTTCCAAAGTAGCTAGAACTACAGGTGTGTGCCACCATGCCCAGTTAATTTTTTTGAATTATTGTAGAGATGAAGTCTCACCAACTTGTCCAGGCTTATCTTGAACTCTTGAGCTTAGACAGTCCTCTCTCCTCTGCCTCCCAAAGTGCTGGGATTTCAGGCATGAGCCACTGCACAGTGCTTGAAAGATACGTTTTAACCTTTTGATTCTAACTTTGAAGAAGAGCAAACTATTTTGTTTTGTGCTCATAAGATTGGAAGTGCTCTCAAGAATAAAAAGATAAATTTATGCATCATGGCCTCTTTTCCCAGTCTCAACAGCTTATGCAACAGCTTCTTAAACTTTTAAAAAATACATTAATTAATTTATTAATTTAATTAATGTAATAATCACCTGAGCCCAGGAGATCAAGGCTGTGGTGAGCCATGAACGTGTCCCTCCAGCCTGGGCAACAGAATGAGACCCAACTCAAAAAGAAAAGATAACTCAAAGAGCAATAGCTGCTCTGTCCTTTACACTGGAAGGTATAAATTCACACATTATGAATAGTAACCACTCTTGCAATTTGTTGCCTTGAATTTCAGTTTCACAATGCTTTCCAACATATTGTCAGAAATTCATGGAAAGCATGAAATTAGACCCAATTCGGCATAGACCAAGCAATGTCTCCCGGGTTTATACATGCCATCCCAAGAATGCATGAGTCAGAGACCCACATACCTTTCACTTCCTGGTGTTTTTGTCCTCACCCTCTTCTCCCTTCGTCTCACAGATCACAAAAGACATCTTACCCATTTGGACCTATTCTTACCTGGTGCTGCTGCTCCCTGTGTTTGTCCTCACTGATTATGTCCGTTACAAGCCAGTCATCATCTTACAAGGGATTAGCTTCATCATTACCTGGCTGCTGCTTGTATTTGGTCAAGGATTAAGAACCATGCAGGTGCTGGAATTCTTCTACGGTTTGGTGTCTGCCACTGAGGTGGCCTACTATGCTTACATATACAGTGTGGTCAGCCCAGAGCACTATCAGAGAGTGAGTGGCTACTGTAGGAGTATCACGCTGGTGGCCTACACTGTGGCCTCTGTGTTGGCCCAACTCTTGGTATCCCTGGTGAACCTGTCATACTTTTACCTCAACGTCATATCCTTGGCCTCTGTCTCCATGGCCTTCCTTTTCTCACTTTTTCTGCCAATGCCTAAGAAGAGCATGTTTTTTCATGCAAAACCCAACAAAGACGTTCCTCAAAAGTCACCAGGAGAGGTTGCTGTCATAGAGGAACCTCACAAGGATCATAAAACAGTCCACAAAGAATTACTCCCCATTTCAGAAAACCTGGATGCCTGCCAGTTAAACAGCCCAAAGCCAAGCAATGTGGCTTCCAAAGTTTTTGCACAGTGGTTCCAAGATCTGAAGGAGTGCTACTCCTCAAAGCATCTTTTTTACTGGTCCCTGTGGTGGGCTTTTTCCACAGCAGGTTTTAACCAGGTTTTAAACTATGTTCAAATCCTGTGGGATTACAAGGCACCATCTCAAAGTTCTACAATATATAATGGAGCAGTGGAAGCCCTTGCAACCTTTGGGGGTAAGTATACAAAACTTTATCTAGTCAATGTGCCGAAAACATGTGCTTTATATAGACAAGATACTCTATTGGTATCTTAGGCTTGTTTGGAAGTAATGCTAATCTGTCCATTTCAGTGCCATAGGAGCCTTGAAAAGTGTAAGATAGTAAGAACTGGTATTATAGGACATAAGCTAGGACAAGTATGTAATACAAGTTTATTTACTTATTAATGTATTATTTAATTTATATTTATTTATTTTATTTGAGTCAGTGTCTCACTCTGTCACCCCGGCTGGATTGCAGTGGCACAATCACAACTCACCACAGCCTCAACCTCCTGGGCTCAGGCGATCCTTCTGTCTCTGCCTTCCAAGTGGCTGGAACCACAGACATGCACCACCACTCTCGGCTAATTTGTTTTATTTATTGTAGAGATGAGGTCTTGCCAAGTTGCCCAGGCTGGTCTTGAACCCCTGGGCTCAGGCAATCCTCTCACCTCCACCTCCCAAAGTGCTGGGATTACAGGCATGAACCATTGTGCCTGCCCTATTTATTTATTTTTGAGCCAGGTTCTCACTCTGTCACCCAGCCTGGAGTGCAGTGGCATGATCACAGATCGCCGCAACCTTGACCTCCTTGGCTCAGGTGATCTTTCCATCTCAGTCTCCCAAATAACTGGGACTACATACACACACCACCATGCTTAGCTAATTGTTGTTGTTGTTGTTGTTGTTGTTAGAGATGAGGTCTTGCTATATTGTTCAGGCTGGTCTTGAACTCCTGGGCTCAAGTAGTCCTCCTGTGTTGCCCTCCCAAAGTGCTGGAATTACAGGTGTGAGCCACCATACTCAGCCTAAAATACTTATTTAAAGTGACAGTTTTGCTGTTTATAAAGAAGAGACTGAATGAATAAGTGGAAAAACATTGGGCTCAATTTTTTTATCCATGTTCTATTATTTACCAAGTGGACAAATCAAGCAAGACTCCAGCAGTTCACTTCTCCTAAAAGGCCAGAACAATACCTACTAGCTTATTTCACAAGATTGCTTTTAGGTTCAAAAGGGAACATGAATCCAGAAGTATTTGTATATTGTAGTATCTTTGGTTTAAAAAAAAAACAGTTGTTTTTATTATTTTATTTCCTGAACACAAAATAAATTAATATAAATTTCAAATTGTATTCTTGGATAATCCCTTTGTGGTGATTTCAAAACTGAATACCAAGTAGTGAAAAAAAAAAAAGAGTTATGTCACACAATTTAAAGGAAGTAACTAATATAATAAAAGGTTGACATAAATATACATGGAAAAGAAAGTTTCACTCATCCGTAGTTTTAGGAGACTACAAACTAGTGCCTGCTGGCAAAATATAGTGTGGCCATGGAGAGTTAGATGGTTTAAGCTTGAATTCTCAAAACTCTTTTCTCTCTCTAAAATTTTAATAACTCAAGTCTTTAAACTGTGACAACCGTTGATACAAGGTGGACACACTATGAGCCATAGGCCACAACCACTAATAACTTTACATTTTAAAGGGGTTGTAGAAAAAAAAGAATATATGACAAGGGTTATCTTAAAAAAATAAACAAAAACAAAGAAGGATATGTGACCCACAAGCCTAAAATATTTACTATCTGATCCTTTATATATTATAGACTTTGAACTCAATTTAGTGGGTTGCTGACCAGCATTTTTAAATCAAAGAATAGGATAGGGTAAGATAGAATAGAACAGAACACAATAGGGAGCATGTTGGTGTTTAAGGATACATTTTGTCTTGCAAAAAAAATCTATTCATGCACATATATAGACTAATTACAATATATAATATTTTTTTCTTCAGTTTATGGTCAATAAGTTTGTTTTTTGTATTTTTGTTTTATTTTGTTTTGTTTGTTTTTATGAGCCATAGTCTTGCTCTGTTGCCCAGGCTGGAATGCAGTGGCACACTCACAGCCACCACAACCTCAACTACCTAGGTTCAGGCGATTCTTCTACCTCAGCCTTCCAAATAGCTGGAACCACAGGCACGCGCCACCATGCCCATCTAATTTTTTGATTTATTGTAGAAACGAGGTCTTACCAAGTTGCCCAGGCTGGTCTTGAACCCCTGGGCTCAGGCAATCTTCTTGCCTCTGCCTCCCAAAGTGCTGGGATTATGGGCATGAGCCACCATGCCCAGCCTCAAATAGGTTTGAAAGGTACTGTTTTGGGGGCTACTCTATCATTTTAGGGTTCCCAATCAAGACACATAATACCTATATTTGCCTCTTTCCTTAATTCTATATATGGGAATTTGCCAAAGCTTGTTGCTTCTCATTTAAGACTATTCTCTACACTCAGCGTCCCTATTTTTACTATATCCTGATACCATATCCAGAACAATAGTTTTGTTGTTGTTGTTGTTTGAATTAGAGTCTCACTCTGCCACCCAGTCTACAGTGCAGTAGCATGCTCACAGCCAACGCAGCCTCGACCTGCTGGGCTCAGGCTACCCTTTCACTTCAGTCTTCCAAGTAGCTTGGAACTACAGGCACACACCACCACACCTGAGTGATTTTTTTACTTATTCTGGAGACAAGGTCTTGCCAAGTTGCCCAGGCTAGTCTCGAACACTCTGGCTCAGGTAATCCTCTTTCTTCTGTTTCCAAGGTACTGAGATTTCAGGTGTGAGCCACCATGCCTGCCCAGAACAACAGTTAACTCCAGAATGGACTCTTAAAACTATCTCCTCTCCATAACCCAGTTGTACTATCCTGTATAACTGTCTGTTTGGCCTTTCACATATGTTATACTTTCATTCCACTATCATTAGTAAAAACCATGCCGCTTAATTTGTAGCAATCCTTGATTATGTTGGTAATGGTAGTAGAAGACAAAGAGCCTTATGGGATAGGCGAGGTGTGAGGAGGTGGACAAGGCCAGCCCCTTCTGGTGGGTGTGTACGCACCTGAGGGTTCATTGCTTTCCCTTGAGTTGTCTGATAAGTGTGTGCTTCATTCTTCTGATATTATGTGTTGTCGGACAGGAAAAAGGAAGGAAGACTGGGTGATCTAGAGGAGCTTGGGTTCTCTGGGGGATTGTGGGATTCCAGCTCCAACTACTGGATTCACCCTTCAACCTTCCTCCTGGGCCTTCTTCTTGGGCAAAATTCCCTCTTGCCTTAGAAGCTACAGGAATGTGAGGAGTTTTAGATATTTGTCCCTTCACTCTTCCTCTTTCCCAGAATGCATTTTGTGAAATTTCAAACACTCTTCCAAAGGGAGTGAGGCGCAAGGAGGGAGAGGTGGGCTGATGCAGGCGTTAATATTCTAAGGTAAGGACAGATGCCAGAGCCGTCTTTGAAGTTAGCCTGACAATGCACATGTATTTTCCTGACAAAACAAAGCTTTCACATCAAATGAGACTTTGAAGATATTTATCTTAAGGTCAGGTTGTTCCACACCCACCTGTTTATTGAACATGTCAGGACCCATTGTTGAGCTCATATTCTTCTCGTTTCCCGTTATGAAAACTCCAAACACTTGGTCAATCAGGTCAGAGTTTGAATCAGTGTTTCTCATCCTCAGCACTACTGACATTTGAGCTGGGTAATTATTTGTGGTGGGGGGCTGTCCTGTACTTTATAGGATGTTCAGCAACATCATTAACCTCTAGACCACAGGATGCCGGGATGACCCAGTCATGACAACAAAAAATATCTTCAAATATTACTATCTAACCCCTAGAAGTCAAAAACATCCCTGTTTGAGAACCACTAGGTTAGAGTTAAGGTTAGATTTGGGTTAGAATCCTTATCACATTGTATTAAAACTATTAACTTATTTAACTAATTTCCACACTAAGCTCTACTGTTTTCAAAGCAAAGTTTGCTACCATTTTGTCCCAAAGAGAAGTTCAAAAATGCTTGGTAGTTGAATTAATGAACAAAGAAAGGTATGATCAAATAAACAAATGAGACAGAAGAATGCAGAGATAATTTTTGAAAAGAAATTTGGTATCTGTCAGAGATCTTGAGGAAAATTCTTTTTCTTGTGTTAGAGTCTCACCGTCACCTAGGCTGGAGTGCAGTGGCATGCTCATGGCCACCACGACCTCTACCTGCTGGGCTCAGGCGATCTTTCCGCCTCAGCCTTCCAAGTAGCTGGAACCACAGGCATGTGCCACTACACCCGGCTAGTTTTTTGATTTACTGTAGAGACAAGGTCTCACCAAGTTGCCCAGCCTGGTCTCAAACCTCTGGTCTCAGGCAATCCTCTCACCTTGGCCTCCCAAAGTGCTGGGATTAGAGGCTTGAGTCACTGTGCCCAGTCTGGAAATTTTTAAATTATTATTCACTGACCTGAAAGTATTGAGATTTTTCAAAATGATGTTACAGAGAGGGAAGAGAAAACAGAGATAACGGCAAAAAGAGAGAGGCCATCCTTGCTAGAGCATCCATCATAGGGCACACAGAAAGGGCATGGTAGGAAAGAGCAGACACCACAAATTAGGAAACTTTAGGCCAAAGACCTTGGCTACTTCACTCCAATGACCAAGGGTTCACAGTTTCCCATTTTTCACCCTCTGCTTTATCTTGACCACTTTAGTCAGGTTTCCCTCTTTTCTACAGACCCCTAAGCCCTGCCTGCCCCCAACCCTGAGCAAGAACAAAAAAAGTGAAATGTGCCCCCCTTATCAGTTCCAACTGGGAACTGGCTGACCACAGTGGGACACTTTCCTATCAAACCCCACCCGACAATTTCCCCTTGCTAGTCCAGCTTCCTCTGCAAAGATTCTGCTTATCTCTGCTTGTCCCTCTTTACCCTATAAAAGAAAGCCTTCTTTCTGTTTGATTTTGAGATATTTGCAGATTTCTGTGACCAGAGTGTTCTTTCTATTACAATAGTCTTTCTTCTAAATAAAACTTTTCCTATCTAAGTCCGGATTTGTTTTTATTTGACATCGTGTTTCTAAGCCTGAGTTTTATCATCTGCAAAGGGAAGAAGAAAGAAAAGATGGCTTTCTGTGGGTTCTTCTCAGTCTGTGATTTATGGAAACCCAAACTCAGTTGGCCTATTTCAAACTGTAAGAGAAAAAGATATGTACAGCTGGATCAAATGACTTTTTTCATTCAAAGTTTGTAACAAGTCAGAACTTTTTTTAACGACAACCTGGAAATGCTTCAGTGTTTCTGCAATGTGGATTTTGGGGTTTTTTTTGAGTTAGTCACACTCTGTCTCCCAGGCAGTAGTGCAGTGGCATGCTCACAGCCACTGCAGCCTTGACCTGCTGGGCTCAGGTGATCCTTCTGCCTCAGCCTTCCAAGTAGCTAGAATTACAGGCAAGTGCCACCACGCCTGGCTAATTTTTTGATTTATTGTAGAGATGAGGTCTCACAAAGTTGCCCAGGCTGGTCTTGAACCCATGGGCTCAGGCAGTCCTCTCACCTTGGCCTCCCAAAGTGTTAGGATTATAGGCATAAGCTACCGCTCCCGGCCTGTAATGTGAATTTTAACAAAATTGTGTGCTATTTACTACAGATGGATTAACAAGATGTAATACACATTGCTTCTTTTCTTTTCAGGGGCCATGGCAGCCTTCACAGTGGGCTACGTGAAAGTCAACTGGGATCTCCTAGGAGAGTTGGCTTTGGGGATCTTCTCAGCAGCAAATGCAGGGTCTCTGTTCCTCATGCATTTCACAACTAATATTTGGGTGTGCTATGCTGGCCTTTTGATCTTCAAGTCAAGTTATATGCTTCTTATAACCATAGCAGTGTAAGTATTTATTATTCCTTTCCTTTAACTGTCTCAACCTGAAGCAACAAAGCATGGTTGTTTATTCTTCCAGTTTCTCTGAATAGCATTTTGCAAAATATAGTTAATGCTTCCTTCCTACAAGAGACAATGGAACTATATTCCTATTTTAAACAACTTTCTCTTGGGACTTGATTAAGATTACTAATTGGGAAAAAAAAACTAAAGTTCTTACAATTAATAAGCAGAGATGTATTTTTAGGTTTTGATTTTATCTTATTTAACAACAATATAATAAGATATGATTCTATCTAATTTTGACTAAGTTTAGCTAAGTTCAGTTTTCATTCCCAATTTTCCTTGCCTGCTCGAGTAGTTAAAGTATATCTATTTCTTTCTGAATTAATTTATCAAATGTTCTCAGGGCTGTTATAGAAGTGAAGGTGCTCTACAAAACTACATATAAAGGTAATCAATGCTACAGCATACAGTAGTTTAAAATATAAAATATTTGGTATAGATTAATTAAAAAGTGAAAAAAATTAGCTAAGGAGGTGGTGGATGTTGCTTGGTGAACACTTCTCATTTCTTGTGTGACAATGTTTTTCATTGTATTTAGCAAGTTAATCAGAAAAAAAATCTGAAAATATTTTCTCTGACCTGACATTATTGGCAACATAACCTTTGACATGCTCTTTGGCCTTAAAGTTTTTTTCCTAGTGTATTTGTTTATAAAATGAAGGTGATATGCCTTTCTTTCAAAGAAGTATTAATAAGAATGAAATCTGAATTTTCAATAAAAACAATAAAAGCCAGAAAATAATGAAAGAACATTTTTTAAAGCATTTATTTATTCATTTATTTATTTATTGAGTCAGAGTCTCACTCTGTCATCTAGGTTGGAGTGCAGTGGTATGCTCATGGCCACCACAGCTTCAACCTGCTGGGCTCAGGTGATCCTTCTGCTTCAGCCTTCAAACTAGCCAGAAGGAACTACAGGCATGCACCCATGCTCGGCTATTTTGTTGTTGTTGTTGCTGTTATTATTGTAGAGGTGAGATCTCACCAAGTTGCCCAAGTTGATCTCAAACCCCCAGGCTCAGGCAATCCTCTTGCCTCCACCTCTCAAAAAATGCTGGGATTACAGGCGTGAGCCACTGCACCCAACCTAAAAGAAAATTTTAAAGTGCTGTAAGTAAAGAACTGCTAAGAGTTTTTTAGTCAGCAAAAATAGCCTTCAAAAACTAAGGCAAAATAAAGACATTTTAAAAATAAACAAGAATGAAGCAAAATTGCTGTGGCTCACACTGAAAGAAATACAAAGGGAGTTCTTCAGGCAGAAGGAAAACCATCCACATTGGAATTGCTGGCATGCAGGAAAAATAAAGAACACTGAGAGAGTAAGTGTGTGAGTAAATCTAAGCAAATCTTGATTTTTAAGAAACAGTCATAATGTTTCTAGTTTTAAAAATATATGTCAGTCGGGCTCGGTGGCTCAGCTTGTAATCCCAGTGCTTTGGGAGGCTGAGGTGAGCGGATTGCCTGAGCTCACGGGTTCGAGACCTGCCTGGGCAACTTGGCGAGACCTTATCTCTACAATAAAATTTTAAAAAATTAGCTGGACATGGTAGCGCACACCTGTAGTTCCAGCTACTTGGAAGGCTGTGTTGGAAGGATTGCCAGAGTCCAGCAGGTCGAGGCTGCAGTGGCCAGGAGTGACCACTGTACTCCAGTCAGAGTAACAGAGTGATACTACAACTCAAAAAAAAAAAAATATATATATATATATATGTATATATATGTCGAATTAAAATTTATGACAGTAGTATTACAAAAGGAAAGAAGAGTAGTAGATTTAAAGTGTTGCAAAATCTTAATATTGTCAAAGAAGTATTGAAAATAATAATTTGAAGTTGACTCTGCTCGAAAATATATATTACAATCTCTATGGTAACCACTGAAAGAATAATAAAATATTGCTAACAAGCTAGTATAGGAAGAAAAGTATTTTTAAATTTAATGTAACAGAAGACAAAAAAACAGAAGAAGGAACATAGATTAGGGTGGAAAAATAGAAACCTTGACTGAGATGGTAAGTTTAAACTAAATATATCAGTAAAATCACTAAAATATGCCAAGCCTAATTGCTCCAATTATAAAACAAAAGCCAATTGAACAGATCCTAAAAATCAAAACCTGGTTATGTTTCTTTTAAGACACATTTCTTAAAAATAAGGGCTTAAAAGGTTGAAAGTGAAAGAACAGGAAAAAATATACTATGCAAACACTAACAAAAGGAAAGCTAGTTTAGTTATACTAATGTCAGATTTAATAAGCAATACCACAAGAGTGATTTGTCTTTTCATGATGATAAATTTCATAGTCATTTTATAATAATAAAGGTGTTAACAAACAACTAGATAAAGTCATTCTAAATGTGTATGCAGTGAACAACATAGTCTTAAAATATATTAAGCAAAATCTGACAAAAGTTAAATAAGAAATTAAAAAGTCCTCACTAATAGTTACAAATATAGGCCGGGCACGGTGGTTCAAGCCTATAATCCCAACACTTTGGGAGGCCGAGCCCACGGGTTTGAAATCAACCTGGGCAACTTGCCAAGGCCTCATCTCTACAATAAATCAAATAATTAGTCAGGCGTGGTAGTGCGCCTGTAGTTCTGGCTACTTGGAAAAGCTGAGGCAGAAGGATCACCTTGAGACCAGCAGCTCGACGCTGGGGTGGCTGTGAGCGAATGCAGAGCCTGGGCAAGGGAGTGAGACACCAACTAAAAAAAAAAAAAGTTACAAATATGAACACATTTATCTCAATAACAAGCAGAAAAATACACAATAAGAATTAGGAAGATTGAAACTATATGTTGAATAAAATTCCAATGATGAACATACAAGAACTGTAACCAAAACTGCAGAATAAACATTATTTTCAAGTGAACATAGAACAGAGACCAAAACCAGACTTGGACAACTGGGTCAAAAAGTAACCCTCAATAAATTTCAAAAAATTGAAATCATATAGAATAAAGTACTCTGACAACCATAATTAAGCTAAAATTATTAACAAAATGGTAGCTAAAAAAAAAAAAACCCCAAATGCTTTGAAATTAAAGAAAGAGCATAGTTTTAAAAAAGTATAGTTGCCTGGGCTCCAAGATGTCATTTCCCAAGTATATTCCATCGTGCCTGGTCACTCTGCCCTTGACCCTCCATCCGGCCTAATACGACATATCTCTGGAAACTTGGATGGTGCATGCCCAGCAGTTCATAAGATCCTGGCTTAAACCAGAGTACCTGCTTCAGCACAAGGACCCTAACCGCTGAGGGCTCATTGAAGATCCTGCCTTGCTTCGTTGGACCTATGTAAGATCAGCAAATGTCTATCCCAATTTCAGACCCACTACCAAGAACTCACTCCTAGGAGCTCTGTGTGGAATTGGGCCCCTTTTCTTCTGGTATTATGGTTTCAAAACTGCCAGGGATAAGAAAGAAAAACTTATCCGAGAAGAGAAGTTGGATCGCACATTTAACATCTCATATTAAGTCTGGCAATAATGACTATATGTATTCTTGCTTTAACAAATCTTCTATTAACCAAAAAAAATTATAGTTAAAGTTAGAAAATAACTTGAACTGAATGATAATAAAAATATGAACAGCCAAAACTTACAGGATGCAGTTAAGCCATGCAAAGAGTGGACCATATGTCTCAAATATATTTACTTAAAAAAGAAAAACCAACATTAAGTTACTTCCATCTGCAGAAGCTAGAAGAAAACAATAAAATTCAAAGAAGGAAATGATAAAGATAAGACCCCCCCAAAGTCAATAAAATAGAAAATAATACAAGAGGAAAAATCAACAAAGTCAAATTAGTCATTTGAAAAGACCAATAAATAAGAGGGAGACTGCCCATAGAGAAAATAGGAAAAAAATACAAGCTTTCAATATCAGGGATGGAAACAGGGACATGACTACTTATCTTTCCAATATTAAGAGAAAATAGTAGATTTTTTAAATAACTTTATGCCAAAAAATCTGAAATTTTAGACAAACTACACAAATTCTTTAAAAAGTATAATTTTGCAAAATGGAGGCAAGAAGAAATAGGTAGCTTGAAGAGTGCCACTAAAGAAATGTAATCCTTGGAAGGCTGAGGCATAAGGATGGCCTGAGCCCAACAGGCTGAGGCTGCGGTGTCTGTGAGCATGCCACTGCACTCCTGCCTGGGCGGCAGAATGAAACTTCAACTCAAAAAAAGACAAGAAAAGAAATGTAGCTGGGCTCGGTGGCTCAGCCTGTAATCCCGCGCTTTGGGATGCTGAGGTGAGTGGATTGCCTGAGCCCGTGGGTTCGAGGCCTGCCTGGGCAACTTGGCAAGACCTCATCTCTACAATAAATCAAAAATTAGCCGGGCGTGGTAGCGCATGCCTGTAGTTCCAGCTACTTGGAAGGCTGAGGCGGAAGGATCGCCGGAGTCCAGTAGGTCGAGGCTGTAGAGGCCAAGAGTGGCCACTGCACTCCAATCTGGGCGACAGAGTAAGACTCCAACTCAAAAAAAAAAAGAAAATAAGAGAAATGTAATCCTTAAATAAAAATTGTTTGCCTCAAAGAAGACTCCAGGCCCATTTGGCTTCACAAATAAATTATCTGAAGTATTTAAATAAAAAAATAATGTCAGGCCAGGCTCGGTGGCTCAGCCTATAATCCCAGCACTTTGGGAGGCCAATGCAAGTGGATAGTCTGAGCTCGCGGGTTTGAGACCAGTCCAGGCACCTTGGTGAGACCTCATCTCTACAATAAATTAAAAAAACCCAGATGTTAATTAACCAGATGTTAGCACACTTGTGGTTCCGGCTACTTGGAAGGGTGAGGCAGAAGGATCGCGGGAGCCCAACAGGTCGAGGTTTTGGTGGCCATGAGCATGCCACTGTACTCCAGCCTGGGTGACAGAGTGAGACTTCAACTCAAAAAATAAATAAATAATGTTATTCTTATATAAATGTCTCCAGGGAACACTTCTCAATTTGTTTTATGAAGCAACCACAACCTTATTGCTAAAAACTGCCACAAAACATTCCAACAAAGAGAAAGTACAGGTTATTGTCTCATGAACACAGGTAAAAAAAATCCATATGCAATTATACATAAAAATGATGATGTGTCATAGCAAGTTTGACTTATTGCAGAAATACAAGGTTAGTTTAACATCCATAAGACAATTTATATAGCTCATCACATTAGCAAGGTATATGAGAAAAATCATTATTTCTTTAGCTATATCTAATATCTAATGAAATCTCATTTCTTATCATTATTTCATTAGATGCAAAGAAAGCCCATAGTAAAATTTAATACTCATTCAAGAAGGAAAAAAAATCAGAATGAAAGAAACTTCCTTAACTTGATCAAAAAGCTACAGCAAACGTCATACTCAAGATGAAGTTGTGAAAGTTCTTTAGATCAATGAAAAGAAAGACAAAGATGTCTGCCAACACTTATATTCAGATTGTACTTACGGTTCTAGACAGTGCAATGGTGCCCACCCACTATCCCCCAATATATAGAAGAATTACAAAGGAAGAAATAAAACTGTCATTATTTCACATAACAAGATTATATGTAAAGAAAATTCCAAGAAATCTAAGGAAAGGTATTATATTTTTATAAGTGAAGCATTTTATATGTGACCAATATAAAACTAATTATAATCTTAATATTAACAGAAAACAATAAAAATTAAACCTTTAAAAATAATATTAAATCAAAAAAAATAGCTAGATGTGGTCGTATGTGCCTGTAGTTCCAACTACTCAGGAGGCTGAAGTGGAAAGATTGCCTCAGCGTAGGAGGTCGAGGCTATGGTAAGCTGCGAGTGTGCCACCGCACTCTAGCCTGGGTGACAGAGTGAGACTCTGACTTCTACAGGTAAATAAATAATATTATTTATAACAACATTAAGAAACAAAAAACTTAGGGCACTAGACTGAATTTTGTTAAACATTCAAAACCTTTACATAAAAAAATGCAAAACATTAAGAAAGAAGCCCTTAATGGTCTTAATAAGACCTATTTCAGTATAACAAGCAGAAAAATATACAATAAGAATTAGAAAGATTGAAACTATATGTTGCATAAAATTACAATAGGTAGAGTAGTCAGAATTAAATGGTAATTTAAGAGAAGTTTTGAGAAAATTCAAGTAGATATTTTTGAATTATTCTGTTCCATTTGAGTACGACATGATCTTTATGTCCATTGTTACAAGCAATGTAAATCCTTCAACTTTATTCTTTTCAAGATTGTTTTACTTATTGAGGTCCTTTGCATTTTTAGAAACAACGCATCTATCTTTTTTTTAAAGGCTGTTGAGATTTTAATTAGTATGATTTTGATTCTGCAGATCAATTTGGGAAAATAAAAATTTTAACAATGTTGAAAATTCCAGTACATGAATGTAGTATTTTTTAAATTTTATTTAGGTTTTCTTAAATGTCTCTTAGTCATATTTTATCATTTTAAGTCATACATACTTAACAAGGGCAGTATCATCCCCAAGTAGAGAAATTGGATTTGGGGGTATGAAAAAACTTAAATATTACAATGTAGAGGCAGACGTAATACATAATGCATATGTGTAGTACTCAAATTTTATGGTGGGTAAAAGGGATTTCTCTTGTAACGATGCCAACCATTGAATTTAGAGCTTACCTTTAACCCAGGATGATCTTATCTTCAACTATATCTATAAAGACCCGTTTTCCAAATAAGGTCATATTTACAGGTTTCGAGAATTACGACTTCAACATATATTTTGGGAGGGCAACACTATCAGCCCATACATTTGCCCTATTTCCATATACCTATATTACTTTCCTAGGACTGCCATAGAAAAATTGCCACAGAGTGGTTCAAAACAACAGAAATGTGTTCTTTCACAGTTTAAAGGCCAGATATTCAAAACCAAGATGTTAGCAGGGCTTCACTCCTTCTGGAGGCTCTAAAGAAGAACGCTCTCGCCTCTTTCAACTTCCGGTGCCTATCAGCATTTCTTGGCTTCCTTGACTTGTGGCTACATCACTCCAATCTTGTTTTTGTTTTGTTTTTTTGAGGCAGCATCTCACTCTGTTGTCCAAGCTGGAGCGCAGTGGCATGATTAGAGCTCACTGCAGCCTCTACTTTCTGAACTCAAGTGATCATCTCATCTCAGCCTCCCAAATAGCTGGGACTGCAGGCACATGCCGCCATAGCTGGCTAATTTCTGTATTATTTGTAGAGAAGAGGTCTTACTGTGTGGCCCAGGCTGGTCTTGAGCTCTTGGGCTCAAGCTATCATCTGTCCCCAGCCTTCCCAAATGCTGGCATTACAGGAGTGAGCCATCACACCCAGCCCACATCGCCTTCTTCTCTGCATGTCTAAAATGTTTTCTACCTTCCTCTTATAAGGAGGCTTGTCATTGGATTTAGAACCTACTAGATAATCCAGGATGAGCATATCATCTCACGATTCTTAATTATATTCATAAAAATCTTCTTCCTAAACTAGGTAATATTTACAAGTTTCAGGAATTAGGATGTGGACATATCTTTTGGGGATCAACCATCCAGCCCACTCCACTGCCCTCCCCAGATCCATAGTACCCTTGAAGCAGGAAAGGGAAAACAGGAGTTGGAACTCCTTTAAAGTCTTAGTTCCAGAGAACTGTCATTATCTGGCCTATCTAGTAGTTCCCTTGAAGACCCTCACAAGGTTAATTTTATTTGACCTGACTTGTAAATCTAGTGAAAATAGCCTTGTCCAATGAATGTCTGTCAAAAACAATCAGAGACAATTATCTAACAGTGGATAACAATTGGGGCAAACCGCAGACTAGCCAACAAGCTTTAAAAAAAAATCTGGGGAATGAGATGCCCATAAAAGACCTTGGAAAATTTCAAATATATTCCTGGTAATCTAGAAGACCATGCTTGTGCTTAGGGCTTTATGCAAGCCAAGACTATGCAAAGGCTCAAGAAACATTTCAAAAGGCCCAATGCTTTCATCTCTGACTAATCTTGAGGTTCTGTGAAAGCAGGAAATGAAGATGAGGCAGAGTTGTAAGTTTCCTGGCTGAATGTCAAAGGCACACCTCAATGTGTACATAAAGACCCTCAGCAAGGATAGAAGACATTGTTTTCAAGCATCTAAGAAGATCTCTGTCCAATCACTAGCTGACCACTAAGCCAACTGGGTAGAGCAGGAGTCCCCAATCTCCTGGTCACAGGCCGGTACTGGTCTGTGGCCTGTTAGGAACTGCACGGCAGGAAGTGAATGGTGGGTGAGCAAGCAAAGCTTCATCTGTATTTACAGCCACTCCCCATTGCTCACATTTCTGCCTGAGCTCCACCTCCTGTCAGATCAGCAGTGGCGTTAGGTTTTCATAGGAGCACGAACCCTATTGTGAACTGTGCATGCGAGGGTTCTAGATTGTGTGCTTCTTATGAGAATCAAATGCCTGATGATCTGAGATGCAGCTGAGGCAGTGATGCTAGCTCTGGGGAGTGGCTGCAAATACAAATTAACATTAGCAATGAGGTTTGACTGCACAGAGACCATAGCAAGTCAACTACTTGCAGATTCACATCAAAATAATAATTTCATAATAATAACTATTTCATTATATATTACAATATAATAGTAAAGTGCATGATAAACATAATGACTTGCATCATCCTGAAACCATCCCCTCCACCCCAGTTCATGGGAAAATTGTCTTCCATGAAACCAGTCCCTGATGCCAAAAAGGTTGGGACTGCTGGAATAGGGAATTCAGCAGCACATATGACAAAGACATGCAGATTTTACAAAATTCATTCAAAAAAGTTGCTAAACAAACAACAGTAAATCCCAGGAAGTGAGGAGAGGAAGGATCTGATTCTCAGAACTGAAATTGCCACATTGATTTATTTTAAATATCCAGTTTTCAACAACAACAACAGAAAGTATGAAACATGCAAAGAAAAAAAAATATGACCTATATACAGGAGAAGAAACAATCCATAGAAACTATCCCTGCAACTTACCGAATAAATATATTAAAACAGCTATTTTAAATAGGTTCCAAGATCAAAAAGAAACTAATATAAAGAACTAAAGGAGAGTATGAGAACAAAGCCTTACTAAATAGATAATGTCAATAAAGAATCTGTTGTTTTGAAAAGCACCAGTAGATGTCTTAGAGTTGAAAAGTGCAATAACCAAAATAAAAAATTCATTGGAGGAGGATCTCAGTATCAGATAGGAGCAGGCAGATGAAAGAATCAGTGAATATAGGTCCATTGACAGCATCTAGCCTGAGGAAAAGAAAGAAAGAGCAATGAAGAAAAACGAACAAAACCTCAGAGACCTGTAAACAACAGTCAAGTGTGCCAACATAAGAATTTTGGGAGTCTCAGAAGAGGAGAGAGAGAAAGGGAAAGAAAAATATTTGAACAAATAATGGCAAAAAACTTCCCAAATTTAGTTAACAACATTAACCTACATATTTAAGAAGCTCATGAACTCTTAAGTAGCATCTGGATTTAAGTCTGTCACTTTGTTTACTATTTATTCTATTTGTTCATTCATTCGTTATTCCTCTTTTCTAGTCTTGTTTTGAGTTATTAGCTTTTCTTTTTATTCCATTTTTATTTCCTTTTTTGTTATAAGTTTTTGTTTTATATTTTAGTGAGATTATATTTTTAACTTATCAGTTTACCTTAAATTATACTATTTTATTTATAAATGCTTTATAGCAGTATAATTTCATTTACTTCCTGTCCTTTGTGCTATTGTTTTATATATTTCACTCCTACATCTGTTATAAACCATACTATACATTATTATTACATTTGCTTTAAAAAGCAAATTATCTTTTTTAAAAAAGAAAACAGAAAAATAATCTTCCATGTTCGTGTTTCTTATTTCTAGTACTTTTCATTTCTTTCTATAGATCCAAATTTCCATCTTACGTTGATCCCTTTCAGCCTGAAGAACTTCACATTTTTCATAGTGCAAAACCTCTGGTGACAATTTATTTCAGATTTTGTTCATCTGAAAATATATTTTGCTGCCATTTTGATGTATGTTTTTGATAAATTAGAATCCTAGGTTGACTGGGTTTTTTTTCTTTCAGCACTTTAAAGACATTTCATTCCATTGTCTTCTGTTGTTATTTTCAGCAGTTTGACTATTCCTATTTTTTCTTTTTTTTTTGAGTTGGAGTCTCACTCTGTTGCCCAGACTGGAGTGCAGTGGCCGCTCCCGGCCACCGCAGCCTCGACCTGCTGGGCTCCAGCGTTCCTTACGCCTCAGCCTTCCGAGTAGCCGGAATTACAGGCACGCGCTACCATGCCCAGCTGAGTTTTTAATTTATTGTAGAGATGCGGTCTCGCCAAGTCGAACCTGCGGGCTCAGGCAATCCACTCACCTCAGCCTCCCAAAGCGCGAGATTATAGGCTGAGCCTCCGAGCCCGGCCCTGTTTTTTCTTTATGGAAAAGTATAATTTTTAGCTTACCCTGTTATTTTCTTACTATAACAGGAAGCAGATCCCTACTTTCCCCCCAATATTCATTCTAAATGTTTTGTTTTCCCTTAGCAATCTAACTCTTGATTAGGAAAAAGAATGCCAGCAATCCTACATCAGTTTAGTTAAATGGTCAATGGCTACACTTAGGAGGAAGGAGAACCTGAAAGTTGGTAAAAAAAAAATAATAATTTTTCAGTTATGTTTACTGTTCTGACCATAGCTTTTATATTGTTAAAAGGTAAAAGTATATTATTCTTGAATATTTTAGAACATATTGAGTTCACAACCATCCTGCTTTTCTACTGAATATCATGAGGCAAGTTGGTGTCATTCTATTGAGGAAACAGATAGGAAAATTTGAAAAATTAATTTAACGACTGACTGTCAGGATGTGAGATATTTAGAAAAAAAGAACGTGTTCTGATGAATTGAGAAATGCTCAGAATGTTTTCTTACATTTATTATAGATATGAAGGAAGTAAAGGGTTAAGCCACAGAAATAATGAAAATGTTGAGATTCTAAGAGGCCATAAGATGAGACTCTTAATCTGATTGTTAGGGTTTTCCCACAGAGTATGTTAGAGTTTTCTCCCTGTACAATAATCTTTCTCTAACTTGTCAGTTCAATCAGCTAATCAGTAAGTTTGGTGAAGAGAAGAATTATTTCGGACATAATTAAATTTGGTTACATTTTAAAACTTAATTACTGGGCAGGACTGAATAAACCTAGTATTTTGGTGTCAGGATATGTACTTAGTAGAGAAAAAAGAGAAACTGGACCAAATACAAGTATGAACTTTGACACAACATAAAATCATCATTTACATGTCTAACACACCATACTAATACAATTTTATATATGCAAATTAAATCTCTGTACGTTTACTCACATCTAACTTTTATTACTAACTTCTAGGCAAATTATAAACTTAGCAAGGTAGAATAAATTTATTTCTTATGCAAAGGGTTAATATTCAGGTTTAGAAGACATTCTAAGGTTGTTGACCATTCATTATTTCAATCATTAGGTGATAGATATTCACATAAGATAATCTGTGATTCTTTTTTATACTATGACTCTTGATAAATTTAATTTAAAATTAATCAACGTGATTATCTAGTACCAATTAATTATTCCTAATGGAGTGCAAGCTCCATGAGTGCCCCATTATCTAGCTTGTTTGCTGTTATGCCCCTGGTGTTTCCTCTAGTTCTTGTTTTATGGTAGGAACTTGACTAGTATTTCTTGAAAAAAATGAATGAATACAATATGAACAAAAGAACACTGGGCTATTGAATTTTTTAATTTAATTATTTCATTGTTATCCAGGCATAAACTAATGTCTTTTTTAAATGCTTTAGAAAAAGTTCCTACTGCTTTCCTTTAAGTTATAGAATAAACTGGGAAATGCTAATCCCATAATTCCATAATTCTACATAAATGATCAAATAAAATTTCAAGATAGCTCTATCTTTCAAATTATAGACCATCCCAGGGGCTCATCTGTATTTAGTGCAAATGCTCAATAGAAGAACATAAATACAATTTTTTTCAGGAACTTACTAGTCCTAGACAATGTTCTCTGTGTGGTAGTATGCCTTCACAGTGACTTAAGTGGATGCCTCAGTGAAATGAAACAGTAGGAATTCACAATAAGACTTTAGTGTGATTATATGTAATTTCAGGTACCTTGGAAATAATATTTGGATTTGGACTGATTTATTGAATCTTAGAATTCAATGCCATTCTGAGCCTGCCATTGGAATTGTGATTTTATCTGAATCCATCACATGTACAGGTCTTGTCCAAAACCAATAAATCACTATCAAGCTGTCTAGGCATCTGTACAGATTAAATCAAGATTCTGGCCAGGCGTGGTGGCTCAAGTCTGTAATCCCAGCACTTTGGGAGGCCGAGGCAAGAAGATTGCCTGAACCCAGGGGTCCGAGACCAGCCTGGGCAACTTGGTGAGACCTGGTTTCTACAATAAATCAAAAAATAAGCAGGGCATGGTAGCACGTGCCTGTAGTTCCAGCTACTTGGAAGGCTGAGGCAGAAGGATCACCTGAGTCCAGCAGGTCGAAGCTGCAGTGGCTGTTAGCATGCCATGCACTCCAGCCTGGGAGAAAAAAAAAATCAAGATTCCAACATAAAATAATTTGAATACTAAAAGGAAATCTGCCATTTTATTTAATCTAGGTTTTAAAAGCATCAATCCAGTACATTTGTTCAAGTGAAAAATTTTTAGAAACACCTGAAATTACAAATCCCCTGTGGACCACCTGTCACGTTCACTGTGCAGGACTTAGGTTTTTATGCTTAGCTGATAATTTCTTACATGGAAATAATGCATTTTTATTTACTTACATGTTAAAGGCTTGTATTTAAAGGTTGGAGTGCAGTAGCAATCACAGCTCACCGCAATCTTGAATTCCTGGGCTCAAGCAGCCCTCCTGCCTCAGCCTCCTGAGTAGCTGGGCCTACAGGTGCATACCACCGTGCCCTGCTAATTTTCTGATTTGTAGAGACGAGGTCTCGCCAAGTTGTCCAGGCTGGTCTCGAACCCCTGGACTCAGGCAATCCTCTCGCCTCCACCTCCCAAAGTGCTGGGATTAGTGTGTGGAACTGCTAATTTAGACAATCAATAATCCTGTGATCAAATCTCTAATAAAGACAAATTCATCACATTGACCTATTTTCACTTATTGATAACATCTGATTTTTTTCTTTTTTTTGTATCCATGTAACCTAAATGATAATGTCTAATTTTAAAAGTGACTGCTAAACTGTATTTATCTCAAATAACTTTCACTGTTCTCTAGTTGCAGAGTATCTTGGAATATCTTGTTTAGTTTTAGAAATGCTTAACTAGTTTTAAATTCTTAGCATACTGTATCATATTTGATGGGGTGTTAAAATACCTTTTGCTATTTTATTTGCCTTTATTTCTTTGAACTACTTTCATAGAAGAGTTTTTGAAAGAAGCTGTCAACAAAAATTTGGGCCTCCTCACAGAGCAAAACCTTAGGAATACCATTCACTGCTTTGTATTTAAAAGCTCACATTTAAAAAAAAAATTTGTTCAATGTTAGATTTCAGATTGCGGTTAATCTGAGCATGGAACGCTATGCCTTGGTATTCGGAATCAACACATTCATTGCCTTGGTAATTCAGACCATCATGACTGTGACTGTGGTTGACAGCCAAGGATTAGGGCTTCCTGTCAACATTCAGGTACGTACATTGATACAGAGGTCTATTTTCAAAACTACACACACACACACACACACACACACACACACACACACACACATATACACAAATACATACATGTGTATACGTCTTTTAAAATCAGATTTATTGATATATTATTCACATGCAGTAATTTCACTTATTTTTCTCTTTTGAGTTGAGATCTCACTCTGTCACCCAGACTGGAATGTAATGGCACAATAACGGCTCACCACCTTGACTCTCTGGGCTAAGCAATCCTGCCACCTCAACCTCCCAAGGAGCTGGGATTATAGGCACATGCCACTATGCCTAACTAATTTTTTTTTTTTTTTTTGCGTTGGAGTCTCACTCTATCACCCAGACTGGAATGCAGTGGCCACTCCCGGCCACCGCAGCCTCGACCTGCTGGGCTCCGGCGATCCTTCCGCCTCAGCCTTCCAAGTAGCTGGAACTACAGAAGCACGCTACCACGCCCAGCTCATTTTGATTTATTGTAGAGATGAGGTCTTGCCAAGTTGCCCAGGCGGGTCTCGAACCTGCCGGCTCAGGCAATCCACTCACCTTACCCTCCCAAAGGCGCAGGATTACAGGCTGAGCCACCGAGCCCGGCTTTTTTTGTAGAGACGAGGTCTCACTATGTTGCCCAGGCTGGTCTTGAACTCCTGACCTCAAGCAATTCTCTGATATAAAATAATTTTCTCATATAAAATAATTTCTGAGGGAATCTTGTTTACAAAAATAGATGAAATTCTCAAGTCTGAGTTTAGGAAGGAGTTGGAGGGGGTAGGAAAATAATCACACAACATCTCAAAAAATGTTAATTTTAGAAATAATTCTTTTTTGAATTTTTTTATTTTAAAGACATAGGGTACAATTCAGGATTAAGTATAGAAAATGTTCATTATGCAGGTACCCTTGTTGATGAGGTGTGCCCCGCCCCCGCAGATTCCCAATACTGTCAATCCTTTTCTTACAGTATTACGATAATTGTTCAAGGAAAAAGAATTCTTAAATTAGGTAGATGAAGTAATAACACCCCACAAGTTTCATGACAGAACACCCAACTATTAGTTACCTGTTACCAGCTGTCTCCATCCTTCTCACCATCCCCCAGTTCTACCCCCTAATTTGCAGAGATAGCTTATGGAATGAGGAGCAGATTGCATGAGCATAATTTTTTTGTGGGGGTGGAGGGATTGGAGTCTCATTCTGTCACCCAGGCTGGAGTGCAGTGGTGTGATGACGGCTCACCACAGCCTCAACTTCCTGGGCTCAGGCAATCCTTCCATCTCAGCATCCTGGGTAGCTGGGACTATAGACGTGTACCACCAAACCTGGCTAATTTCTTGATTTTTTTTTTTTGTAGAGATGAGGTCTTGCTGTATTGTGCAGGCTGCTCTTGAACTCCTGGGCTCAAGTAATATGCCCACCTACGCCTCCCAAAGTGCTGAGATTACAGGCATAATCTCAAAAAAAATGAGCCACTGCACCATACCAGTCTTGAGGCTTAAGACATGAGCAGCAACTCTTGCCACCCAGTTTGGGGAGTACACTGGAAAAAGAGAAGGGAAAATCCAGTGGTGCAAAGTGGCCCTTTGATGTCACAAGAACCGCAGTTGCTGTGCTGCTTTGTCTTTGGCATCCTCACTGGAAGAGGCACAGGGATCTTGCCCAGTACTAGTGGCCGGTAGCGTTGCACTCAGATGCTCTGGGAACAACTGATGGCCCGTGATTTCACCCTCCATTAGATTTCCCAGCTGGAATAACTGGTACTTTAGGCTACCTTTAATTAAATAAAAGTTAGAATCATGAAAATGGAGTTTTAGTTGCAACCCCAGAGGGATTAGTAAGAAAAAGGGCACTCTACATGGAAAGATTACCTCATAAAAAGTCAAACGATGATGCTATTATTTTAAGTGCAGGCAATGGGGATGCATTTGGATTGTGGACAATCTCATATCAAAATGGATATTTTTAAGTGTGTGTAGAGCATGTGATATTTACAGCCCAGACAACTCAGATGAGCATTTTAACTTCATATTCATGAGCTCAAACACAGGATGTGTGTAGTCTGTCAGCCTTAAGTTCCACTATTTCACAAATAGTTTGGTGTCTTAATTCAAAGAATAGCTGGAGTTGAAAGCCACATTTTTTTTTTTTAGCAAGTCAGAGTTTAATAGAAGATAGGAAAGTTCTCAGTAGTGAGAGGGGACCCAAAAGTGGGTTGCCCTAAAGCCACATTTTTTATTACCAAGCAAAATAACTACTTACATGAATTTTCTGTGCACTTGATCATTCAGACATTGCCTTGTTTTCTTACTTTTCTATCTTAATAGAGATGGGCTTCATGCATTTACCTTAGGGGAAATGGGACTGAGGGGTGGAGCTTAGAATAGAGGGTATCATAACTTGAATGTGGTTTGTCCCAACGAAAACTTATTCCAAGGCTTGATCCCCAATGTGTGGTGTTGGGAGTTGGTGTCTTTAAGAGGTGATTGGGTCATTAAGAGGGATTATGCTTTAATGAGCATGAGTTCTCACTCTCTTGAAACTAGGTTAGTTTGGTCATGAATTTTTATAAGCAAGGCTACCTCTCTTGTTTGGTCTCTTTGTGTGTGCCTGCTTACCCTTCCACTTCTGTAACATGTTAGGACACAGCACTGTCTCACCAAGAGACAGCCAGATGCAGTTGCCCAGTCTTGGACCTCCCATCCTCCAGAAGCATGAGCTACATAAGCCTCTTTCCTTTATAAATTTCCCAGTCTCTGGTATTCTGTTATAGCAACAGAAAATGGGCTAAGACAGGGACTTCAGGGTTGTTTGAAATGTAAACAAATTTAAATATGTTTTTAAAAAATATTATATTCGGCCGGGCTTGGTGGCTCAGCCTGTAATCCCAGCACTTTGGGAGTCGAGGTGAGTGGATTGCCTGACCCCCAGATTCGAGACCAGCCCAGGCAAGACCTCGTCTCTACAATAAATTAAAAAGTTAGCTGGGCATGGTAGCCTGTGCCTGTAGTTCCAGCTACTTGGAAGGCTGAGGTGGAAGGATCACCAGAGCCCAGTGGGTCAACACTGAGATGACCTGGAGCATGCCACTGCACTCCAGCCTGGGCGACAGAGTGAGACTCCAACTCAAAAAAAAAAAAAAAAAAATTAAATTAATAAAAGCTAGCTGGGCTCAGTGGCTCAGCCTGTAATCCCGTGCCTTTAGGAGGCTGAGGTGAGTGGATTGCCTGAGCCCGCGGGTTCGAGACCCGCCTGGGCAGCGAGACCTCATCTCTACAATAAATCAAAACATCAGCCGGGCATGGTAGCGCATGCCTGTAATTCTGGCTACTCGGAAGGCTGAGGCAGAAGGATCGCCGGAGCCCAGCAGGTGGAGGCTGCGGTGGCTGGGAGCGGCCACTGCACTCCAGTCTGGGCGACAGAGTGAGACTCCAACTAAAAAAAAATTAATTAAAGCTTATGTATTAAAGGCAACAGACCTTTTAAAAATATTAAAATAAGAAAGACTTGCATTCACTAAGCAGCAGACTAGATATCAGAAAAATATTTTCACTGCAAAACACCCAACTCTTGTGAATATAAATTTTAAAAAATTTAAACAAAATGACTGAATTGGTAGGAAACTAAGAAAAATCCTGAGAGACCAAAGCAGGAACAGGAAATCAAATAGGTGAAGAAGCACTGACTGTCATGTCCTCAAGGTACCTGTTGGGTCCCCTGGTCTTAGTGGCAATTCCAAAAAACTACATCCTCAGTGAATGGTAAATCAGTACAAAATATGAAACTACAGAGGAGAAAATCAAAGAAGACTAATCTGGGTGTAGTCTGAGAAATTTATTTTAAGAACTTGCCTTCATAAAACAGCACTCACATAACTCTAATGCTCAATGCCTAGACTAAATTTTTAAAAATTAAAAAGCTGAAAATTTAAAGTGATCCTGACAGGTAATGTCTCTGGGCACCTATGTATATTAAAGGCAAATAATTTCTGGAAGAATACCCCTCAATACAGAAATAAAAATATTGCCAAAGATAAAATTCCATCAAATATGAGATTACAATTTTTAAAAGTATCACAAACAAGCCAACTGAAATAAATAAGTAGCAGGATCAGACCAGCAAAGATTTGAGATAGAAGAATTATCAGCATTAGAATGTAAAATAAGATAGTTAATATGTTTATACACAGAAGTAAGTAACATAAGAATGGAATAAGATACATCATAAGTGATCATGACTATTTGGGAAAAATAGAACTATAGTCATGCAAAGCATAACGATGCTTCATTCAGTGATGAATTGCATATATGACAGTGGTCCCATAAAATTAGAATGGAACTGAAAAATTCCTATCACCTAAGAATAGCCATCATGACGTCACAGCACAAAGCATCATTCACATGTTTGTGGTGATGCTGGCATAAACAAACCTACTTTGCTATCAGTCATATGAAAGTGTAGCATATATAATTACACACAAGTACATAATATTTAATCATGATAATAAACAACTATGTTACTGGTTTATGTCTTTACTATATTTTTATTGCTATTTTAAAGTGTACTCTTTCTGTTTACACATAGAGTTTTTTTTTTTTTTGAGTTGGAGTCTCACTCTTGTCGCCCAGGCTGGAGTGCAGCAGCACTCTCACAGCCGCCACAGCCTCGACCTGCTGGCCTTCCAAGTAGCTAGAACTACAGACGCACGCTACCATGCCAGGCTAGTTTTTATGATTTATTGTAGAGACAAGGGCTCACCAAGTTGCCGAGGCCGGTCTTGAACCCCCGGGCTCAGGCAATCCTCTCGCCTCAGACTCCCAAAGTGCTGGGATTACAAACTTGAGCCACTGCACTCAGCCTATATATTTTTTAAAAAGCTGTAAAACAGGCCAGGCATGGTGACTTATGTCAGTAATCCCAGCACTTCAGGAGGCCAAGGCAGAAGGATTGCTTGAGCCCAGGAGTTTGATACCTACCTGGGCAACATGGTGAGACCTCATCTCTAAAACCAATAAAAAATAAATCTGTAGAGCAGCCTCAGACAGGTCCTTCAGAAGGTATTCCAGAAGGCATTGTTACATAGATGACAGCTCCATGCATGTTGCTGTCCCTGAAGACCCTGAGACAAGAAAGAGAGGTGGAAGATAGTGATATTGATAATCCCTGTTTAGGCCTAGGTAAATGTGTGTATCTTGTTTCTTAGGTTTTAACAAAAAGGTTTTACAAATAGAATATGGACATAAAGAAGAAAATCTGTTTTCTACAGCTGTACAATATGTTTGTGTTTTAAGCTACGTGTCAAAAAGAGTCAAAAAGTTGAAAAAATTTAAAAGTTTATAAACTAAAAACACTACTGTGAGCTAAGGTTAATTTGTTATTGAAGAAAAAAATTTAGCCGGGCTTGGTAGCTCAGCCTGTAATCCCGCGCCTTTGGAAGGCTGAGGTGAGTGGATTGCCTGAGCCCGCGGGTTTGAGACCCACCTGGGCAGCGAGACCTCATCTCTTCAATAAATCAAAAAATCAGCCGGGTGTGGTAGCACATGCCTGTAGTTCCAGCTACTTGGAAGGCTGAGGTGGAAGGATCGCCGGAGCCCAGCAGGTCGAGGCTGCGGTGGCCGGGAGCAGCCACTGTACTCCAGTCTGGGCGACAGAGTGAGACTCCAACTCAAAAAAAAAAAAAGTTTTTTTCATAAATTTAGTATAGCCTAAGTATACAGTATTTATGAAGTCTGCAGTGGTTTATAGTAATGTCCTGGCCTTCACATTCACTCTCTCACTCACTTACCCAGTCCAACTTCCAGTCCTGCGAGGTCTATTTACATAAGTGCCCCATAAAAGTGTGCCGTTTTTTATCTTTGATACTGTATTTTTACTGTATCTTTTCTATATTTATATACCTAAATGCCATTGTGCTATAATTATCTGCAGTATTCAGTACTGTCACATTCTGTATAGGTTTGTAGCTTAGAAGATATAGGCAATACCACATAGCCTAGGCATGCAGTGGGCTGTACCATTTAGGTCTGTGTAAGTACACTCGATGATGTTCACACAATGACAAAATCACATACCAATGCATTTTTCAGAACATATCCCTGTCATTAAGAAAGGCATAGCCAGGTGCAGAGGCTCAAGCCTGTAATCCCAGCACTTTGGGAGGTGGAAGAGAATTGCCTGAGCTCAGGGGTTCCAGACCAGCCTGAGCAACATGGCGAGACCTCGTCTCTACAATAAATCAAAAAATTAGCTGGGCATGGTGGCACATGCCTGTGGTTCTAGCTACTTAGAAGGCTGAGGCAGAAGGATCACCTGAGCCCAGTAGGTCGAGACTGTGGTGGCTGTGAGTGTGCCATTGCACTCCAGCTTGGGCAACAGAGTGAGACTGACTCAAAAAAAGAAAGACATGATTGTACTCAAAATTAGAACTCAATAAACAAGTTAAGAGCAATTAGTCATATATAAAGGAAAAATTATTAAACTGGAAGAACTCACCTAGAATACAGCACAAGGAGATATAAATGGAAAAACTATTAACACATATGGACATTAAACTGAGAAAGTTCAACAAATATCTATTTGAAGTTCTTTGAGGAGACAATAAAAAGTATGAGAGAGAAACAAAGAAATATCCACTGAGAATTTTTTAAAAGAGACAAAAACCATGATTATCAGATTTAGGAAGTCTTCCATGTCTCCAAAAGGGTAAATTTATACCTAAGCACAGAATTCCAAAGAATAACAAATTTGAAAAACAGCCAGAGGAGTCTCAGCATGGTGACTCATGCCTGTAGGCCAAAACTTTGGAAGACAGAGGCGAGAGGATTGCCTGAGTCCAGGGGTTTAAGACCAGCCTGGGCATCTTGGAGAGACCTCATCTCTACAATAAATCCAAAAATTAGCTGGGTATGGTGGTGCAGGCCTGTAGTTCCAGCTACTTAGAAGGCTGAGGCGGAAGGATATCCTGAGTCCAAGTCAAGGTTGCAGTGGCCGTGAGTGTGTCACTGCACTCCAGCCTGGGCAACAGAGTAAGACTCCAACTCAAAAACAAAACAAAACAAAACCAGCCAGAGGAATAAAAACAACATCAGCTACAGAGAAATGACAACTAGATTGGCAAGTGATTTTTCAGTAGTTTACAATGGAAACCAGAAAGGCAGTGGAATAATGTCTTCAAAGTGTTGAGAAAATAATAGCCACTCAATAATTACACATAAAGAAAGAACCATTTCAAAAATGAGAACAAATTAAAGGTATTTTTCAGACAGACAGAAATGGAGTGAGTGTGTTATCACCAATAGATCCTTACAAAAGCAATTGCTGGCTGGACATGGTGACTCACACCTGTAATCCCAACACTTTGGGAGGTGGAGATGGGAGGATTACTTGAGCCCAAGAGTGAGACACCAACTGAAGAAAAAAAGAAAAGCAACTGCTAAAAGGTGTACTTGAGGAAGGAGGAAAATTATTTCCATCTTCTTACCTTGCAGTAGACTTTTTCTGAATCCTTATTTCTAAATGCTGAATCTTTATTTTTAAAAATAAATACTGAAATATTTATTAAGTATGTAATACAGATTCAAATTAATTCATAAGAGGAAAGGATAAGTGGTTGGAGCATCAATGAAACAAGATTGGCATGATCTAATAATTGGTGAAACTTGGTGATAGATATAAGAGCATTTGTGTATTATTCTGCCTACTTTTGTGAATGTTTGTAGTTTTCCAAAAATAAAAATCAAATGCGTCTAAACTAAACTCTCCAGTAGAAAATCAAAATATATTGTCAGGCTAGAATTTTTACAAATTGTACTCTATTTTATTTACAGGAACTAGATCTAAAATATAAGGACATCTAAAGTTTGAAAACAAAGGAAAATTTACACCATGAAAACAAAAAATTTTTAAAATTAATATAGTTAAACTTTGCAAAATATAAAACAGAATTAAGATCTCAATCTAGATATATGAAGAGTCATTAAAATGATTAGAGATTCAATTAATTAGGAATATATGAAAAATTTAAACTATATGCTAATTAATATAATTTCAATATTTCTGGGTAGGTACACTGTGCAAATTTTTTCAAGTATTTCACATTCTAGGAAGAAAATTAACTCCCAATTTCATATACTAAATATGAGAATTTTTAAAAAGCAAAACGTTTATAAATTAGTATATATATATATATATATATATACACAAATACAAAGATATGCTATACAAACATGTGCTATATAAATAAATATTAAATAATATATACTTTACAGATATATTCTATATTATATGTATCACAAATATATAAACTATATTTATACTATAAATATAGATACTGTATATATTATTATACTATACAAATACAGATTTGTTTATGTATACATCATACAAATATACATACTACAAATATCTGTATATTATATATTATATATTATACAGATATATACTATATGAAAAATATATATAATATATGTTTAGAAAATTTCAGGACTACAAAAAACAGTTAAAATGTATTGAATTCTTACTATCTAGATACTCTTTTATGTGCTTTGTTTGTAATAATTCATTTAATCATCACAACTATAAGTAGGTATTGTTATTTTTCTAATTTTACAAATGAGAAAACTGAGACATGGAAAAAAGGAGTGACTTGCTCAAAATCTCTTAACTAGTGGCAAAATATCATTATATATATATCTTCATTGACAAATATCTATTTTTATGTGACTCATACAATTTTTTTCTTTTTAGTTTTTAGTTTATGGAAGTTATTTCTCAATCATTGCTGGAATTTTCCTACTGAGAAGCTTTTATACAATCTATTCAGCCGCACTTGGAAAGAAAAAAAGTAGTCCCATAAGTGATCAGAATCCAGATGAATTGGGGGGATCCGTATAAGCACAGAAATGCAATTTTAGCCTGGTCTCAGCCACCATGGATTGAGAGGACAAGCTACTATGACTGAAAATATATGGTGCTAAACTATGTGGTGTTTTAGTGTTTGGTCCTATATTAAGGTACCATGAAAGACTAAGCCATAATGAACCCCATCAAAACCACATCTGAACTTCAGCTGTTGGCTAGTGAACTGGGCATAACCAAATGATTTAATTGACCAGATTGATACAAACCATCTATATGATCTTGGTGAGCAACTGGAACCTGAAATGCTGTTTCATCACATTCAAGTCCACCCCCAAAGCAACATGGAAATTTAAAAAGTGGAACCATCTAAGAACAGACACAAGAAATATTCTGGAGTGGATAATATATCATAACTTTCTGTGCCCTACCTCATAAAAGTATGATTTGTTTTGATTTGAACAATAAATGAAGAAGTGATAGTGTAGATCTGACACATGGTAAGTGATCAATATGTGGTAACCATGATTAGTATAATAATATTGTATACCAGCATAAAAAGTTAGAATGGGAGCCAATACTTAATTCTGGCAAACTGGGGGTAAAGAATTAAGAAAAAAATTTAAATAAAATTTTTTCATTACCTTGCATAGAAAGACCAAATACTACAAAGATTTTAATTCTTCTCAGATTAATGTAGAAGTTTATTAAATTTTTGATGGTCAATATTAAGTGTCAATTTGACTAGGCTACATTTCTTCATTTAATCAATCGAGCACCAACCTACATGTCTTCATTTAATCAATCGAGCACCAACCTACATGTTGCAGTGGAGTATTTTGCAGGTGTAATTAAAGTCCATAATCAGCTGGGTTTTTTGTTTTTTCCTCTTTGACAAACTTTATTAAATGCTGCATTGGTATGGAATATCTCTTAATGCATACTAGAATCCCAGGATTCAGGGGAGTGGTAAAGTGGTAATGGTGAATTTAGGTATCTGGTCTCCCAAAAGTAGCTGCCACTCTACCCCTGACTCTGCAGTGGCTGCCCAGGGGATGACCCCGCCACTGGAGCCATCCAGCTCCATGGCCAAAGTGAGAGCATTGGCAGTGAATTGCAGACACCCTTCCTTGGTCTTGCCTTGGTAGCGTCGACATAGCCATAGATATAGGAACTCCCAGAGCTTCCAATGGCAAAGGACTGCCTTACCATCATACCAGCCATGGGCACTGAGTACACCTGCCCTCCTTCTTGAGGTTCCCAGCCCGCGAAGATGATTCCTGCCATTGAGGCCTTCCCGGCATCAGTAACACATCTCCTTAAAGAGGCTGGCTGCCAACCGGGCTCGGTGGCTCAGCCTTTGGGAGGCTGAGGTGAGTGGATTGCCTGGGCCCGCAGGTTCAAGACCCGCCTGGGCAACTTGGATGACACCACATCTCTATAATAAATCAAAAATGAGCCGGGCGTGGTAGCACGCGCCTGTAGTTCCAGCTACTTGGAAGACTGAGGCGGAAGGATCGCCGGAGCCCAGCAGGTCGAAGCTGCGGTGGCCAGGAGAGGCCACTGCACTCCAGTCTGGGTGCCAGAGTGAGACTCCAACTCAAAAAAAAAAAGGCTGAGGCGGAAGGATCGCCAGAGCCCAGCAGGTCGAGGCTGCGGTGGCCGGGAGCAGCCACTGCACTCCAGTCTGGGTGACAGAGTGAGACTCCAACTCAAAAAAAAAAAGGAGGCTGGCTGCCATGAGTACCAGCAGAGGCTCATTCCGTTCAATACTGTGAAAACTAAGCTGATAAGTGACAGTATCAGCTACTGACCGGGGATCAGCTGCTGAGCCCGAATGGCAGCAGAAAATGTGGTCGTGGATAGTAGTCAGTTTGTCAGTCACTCGGCTGGCAATGTAGGACCCAGTGGCTGTTCTGGAGTCAGCCCCCAGAGCCACGCCCCCGTCAAATTGCACGGCCATGATAGTGGTCCCTGTGGAGACTTTCCGGTTTTCCCAGTCTGGAGCGATGGCCTCCCGCCCCAGGCCGGTGCTGACCCCACTCCCTGCGCAGCTACTAAGGTGGTCGCCATCTTCCTCCTCCAGTGCTGTCTCAAAGCAACTCAATCAGTTGGTTTTAAATATGGAAGATAGGTTGGGCGCAGTGGCTCATGCCTATGACCCCAGCACTTTGGGAGGCCGAGGCAGGAGGATCACTTGAGTTCAGCAGTTCGAGACCAGCCTGAGCAATATGGTGAGATCTTGTCTCTACAAAAGAAAATACAATAAAATTAATTGGGCTTGATAGCGTGAGCCCAAGAGGTCAAGGCTGCAGTGAGCTGTGATAGTGCCCCACATTTGAGCCTTGGTGACAAAGTGAGACACCCCCTACTCAAAAAGTTATTTTTAACAGTGATTTTTTTATTTTGGAGGATTTTTTTCAATGCTTTTGCTCATTTCATGATGGGTGATTTACGAGTGTATCTGCTCACATTGTGCTGAGTATTCAACAGTTTTTGGCCAAAAATGGCATGACCCTCAAACCCCACCCTCCCTATTCACCAGATCTCACCCAGAGTCACTTTTTTTTTTTTTTTTTTTGAGTTGGAGTCTCACTCGGTCGCCCAGACTGGAGTGCAGTGGCCGCTCTCGGCCACCACAGCCTCGACCTGCTGGGCTCCGGCGATCCTTCCGCCTCAGCCTTCCGAGTAGCCGGAATTACAGGTGCGTGCTACCACACCCGGCTAATTTTTTTTTTATTTATTGTAAAGATGAGGTCTCGCTGCCCAGGCGGGTCTCGAACCTGCGGGCTCAGGCAATCCACTCACCTCAGCCTCCCAAAGGCGCGGGATTACAGGCTGAGCCACCGAGCCCGGCTTTTTTTTTTTAAATTTCCCTGGATGAAGAAAGTCCTCAAAGGGAAATGTTTGCCAATGTGGAAAAGGTGAAACAAAACACAGAAGCACTAAAAGGCATAAAAACTGACAAGTTTAAAAACTGTTTTGAGCAGTGGATAAGCATCTCGATAGATGTACTGCATCAAATGGAGAGTACTTTGAAGGTGATTGAAGTTTAAACATGTCAGAATAAATACACTATTTTCTATAAATAAATTCTGTGGAGTTTTGGGGGTCCTTCTCATATCTCTTACTAGTTCTGTTTCTCAGAGTGAACCCTGACTGACATAGATTTAACCACTTAGTATGTAGTACTCCTTTTTTGAATGACCCATTGGTCCTGGTGAGCTTAGGTGCCTGGCAGGAGTGGAAATACCATATTGTTATGGTTCAAGTTCCGAACTGTGAGGGGATATACCCATCAGGGGGCAGAGATGTTATGTGCCACAAGTAGCCAAAATGGCACTGCCTATAATGCATTCAGTGGTGAGAACCAGGCTCGTTGGCACCCAAAACGGGGTATTGACACCACTCAAAGACAGATAAGCACCATCCATTACCATGTTTGTCCCCAAACCTCTCAATGTCACTAGTTTAATGTTTCCCTTAAAGAAACCCAGAAAATATTGTCATTTGGACTCCAGTATCCAAGAACCCCAGAAAAGCCTGAATTATTCTTCTTTCTTTTGTTCTTTTTTTTTTGAGCTGGAATCTCACTCTGTTGCCCAGGCTGGAGGGCAGTGGCACGTTCACGGCCACTGCAGCCTTGAACTGCTGGGTTAAGATGATCCTTCTGCCTCAGGTTCCAAGTAACTGGAACTACAAGCATGTGCCACCACACCCAGTTAATTTTTTATTCAATGTAGAGATGAGGTCTTGCCAAGTTACCCGGCTGATCTTGAACCATGAACTCAGGCAATCCTCTCACCTCATTCCCCCAAAGTGCTGGGATTATAGGCATGAGCCACCGTACCCAGCCTTCCCCTTGTATCTTGACAGGAATACAGGGCCATTGGCCTCTGGTGGACACCTGGAGACCTTGGCCCCATTCCTGTGCCATTCAGCCTGAGACATCTGGAGCTGCAATGTCCCTTTATCAAACAACACAACAATCAGGCTGTATAGATTTCTCTGAACTATCTCCCTGACTGTCCTTTAGATAGCGAGCCTCCCTTTCTGGGACAACCCACATGATGCTGTTGGTTCCCTCTCAGATGACTCAGGATCCACCTCCCTACCCACCTCCTCAGCTCTCCAACCTTAGGAATGAATGATCTCATTAATGCCCAACAGCCAGGGGATCATGTATTCCTTTCTCTCTGCCTCAGTCCATGCAACCAATTCACTCACATTCATGGGGTTGGGTAGGCAGGGTGATTTATGTCCCCTTATAACCCCTTCTTGCCCGTGAGACATCCAGCTTTGTTGTCCAACCATGTGCCCCCAGGCTGATGTCTAACACTCTGCTGGGTACTCAAAGGTAGCACTCCTCCTGCTTCACCATGGTTCAGTCAGACTGGATCTTGTTTGCTGCATCCGTTTTCTTGTTGGGGGGAGAGGTCGGAGTCTCACTCCATCACCCAAGTTGAGTGCAGTGACACACTCACGGCCACCGCGGTCTTGATCTGCTGGGCTTAGGCAATCCTTCTTCCTCAGCCTTCCAAGTACCTGGAACTACAGGTGCATGACCAGCTTTTTTTTTTTTTTTTGGAGTGGTTCACCCTTGGGAGGCCGAGACAAGAGGATTGCCTGAATCCAGGAGTTTGAGATAATCCTGGGCAACTTAGCGAAACCTCATCTCTATAATAAATCAAAAAATTAGCCGAGCATGGTAGCACGCACCTGTAGTTCCGGCTACTTGGAAAGTCAAAGAGAAAGGATCGCCTGAGCCCAGCAGGTCAAGGCTGTGGTAGCCGTGAGTATGCCCCAAAAAGTGATTACCCTGTTCCTTTTCATTAAATTGAAGCAGTTGAAAAAAATAACTTCCTCTCCCCAAAGCACATTGAAAGCCCCTTTTCCCCAGGATTTCTTTTATTAGGCCTTGATTTCAATTCTTTCTTTTACTGAACATAGTAGAGAAGTCATTATCTTAAAACACTTCAAATGTCTTCCACTGAATGTTGCAGTGTACTGAAAAAATTGAAAAGAAAACTTCACAAACAAAGAAAAGAAAGAGAGGAAGGAAAAGGTGGAACATATCAATAAAAGAAACCAATCAAAACCCATCTGGGGCCTAGTCCCATCATTAAATTTTATATTTGGTGTTGGCCAGAATGCCCGAAATTGGCATGTGGCTCTGTTGCTAAAGTGCTGTGTTATCACACATCCATAAAACAGGGACCATGAATCTCCAGGGAGGAAGAAACAGTGGGGTCGTCTTCTGAGGCAACGTGACACATCACTGAGAGAGAGATTGGTCCCCAGATGCCTGGCCACAGCCTCCTACCTGACCCTTTGCTTCACTGCTACCATGGCAAGTGTTTCAAAGACTTTGTTGAAAGATAAAATATCTCTTAAATTTCCGAACAGAGCAACCAGAATTCAGTGTGGACAAACAGAACAAAGGCAAAAAGAGGACTTTTAATGCATATCTAGCTTATTTTATTAGAAAATTTGGACAATGTTATAGGATAACTAACAACACAAAAGAAAAACACAGAAAGAAAACATTGCATGCAGATAGGGAAAAGTGGAGGGAAGATGGAGCTGAAAGGTGGTGAGTGTGCCCGTCAAGCCAACCATGAGGAACTGTGTCTTCATTCCACTGAGGTCAGTGACTTGCACTGTTCCTCAGGTGCTAGGCTGCGCTCATAACTTTTCCATGAGATGGTTCCTATTAGTTGGGAAGCTTTTCAGATGGAAAGATGTGATACATGGAAGAAAAACAGGAACGGAGTTCAGGATCCTGGAGTGGGAGAGACCAGACAGAATCAGAAGGATGGGAGTCTTACCAACAGGATGGCTACCTGCGGCCCCTGCTCAGAGGTGGCGCCCACCTAGCAGCAGCACTGCCTCTTGCAGCAACATTTCTGCTGGCAGCAGCACTTCTGCTGGCAACAGCCCTTCCCACAGCCACAGCCACACGAGCCACAGCCGCAGGTGCGGCGGCAGCAGCAGACCACGGGCGTGCTGCAGCAGCCCCCACAGCAGCCGCGGCAGCAGGGGCAGCAGTTGGAGCAGCAGCCCACCCGGTAGCACCTGCAGCTGGTGCAGCTGCC